>NW_027094358.1:0-114526 GCF_029207755.1 Chamaea fasciata
AGGCATTTGTTTACCAAAATCGTATAGCATTGGATTACTTGTTGGCTGAAGAAGGAAGTGTCTGTGGAAAATTTAATGAATCTGAGTGTTGTATTGAAATTAATAATTATGGAAAGACTATCCGGGGTTTAGCAGCAGAAATCAAAAAAAGTAGCTCATGTTCCAGTACAAAAATAAAACTCTATACTCCAAGCCTCATGGTAAGACCAATTATTTGAGACTGAAGCCTGGTAGAAAAAAAAAAGCCTTCTTCATACTCTGTTCCATAGCAAGAGTAATTTTCTTGCCTTGATTAATACCCTGTCTTATCCGATTAATACATTCTGTCGTTCAAAAGATGCAGATAGCAGTGCTTCCAACAGACCCAGAAATGGCTAGCAAGACTTCAAGTCAAACCCCTGGGGTCCCAAAAATTACTGGAGTTGAAAAAAAAAAATGATAATCAAAATAAAGCAGCAAAAGCACTGGCAAAATTTGAGATACAAGTAGCCGAGGAGAATTTTGAAAAATACTGTGTTCTACCAAATAAAGAGTGAGACAAAATCACAGACTAATTTGAACAAAACTTTAAACGAATAAAAAACCTTTTTGATTTCTCAAGCCAAAACAAATATTAGTTTGGAAAAATTTGACAAAAATAAATGTGTTGATATAAAAGGGGAGGGATTGTGATAGATATTGTAGGATTAATTCGTGTTTTCTTTTTATAATACTTTATAAACCTATATAGACTTACTTTGTGTGTTACTGTATAATATTTTAAGCCTAAGGAATGCAGGGTTCTGGGAAGACATTCCTCTGCCGAGAAGCAGAGAATCACCCATCACCAAAAGAAAAGAAGGCACCGCCCATAGGTGATGGAGTTGAGCACTGCTATCATCGGCCGAGCTCTCAGCACCCCATATCCATCATCCCAATCTCATCAAGGACATACATCTCAGTACCTGGTTCCAGCAAACCCAGACATAAGTTTATGTCTCCCCGGGAAAACTATTCACCGAACTCACATCCAGAAAAGAAACCAGACGAATATGAATCAAAGACCATATACACAAAGAACTGATGAAGCAATCGACTGCAGAAGCCCAAAAACTGTATAAAAATGGGGCCCTGCACACTCCGAATTTGTGAACCAGAGGGGGATTCTGTGCCATAGGGGGCAGAATCTGTGGTTCACCCAGTGCCGATTCCCGGGATCAGAACTGTACTTTGATTGTAGTTTTATCGGGGTTTTTCTATTTCTTGGATTCTTGATTTTTTTTGTTTTTATTAATAAATTTGTTATTAATAATTTTAATTCATGGATTCGGCTTATCATTTATAACAGGTCATAATTTTAAAGTAGATTTTTCCTTTTTCTCCAGATTATACAGTTTCAATCCCACTCTGTCCCAAAACTCTGCTGTGAATGTTTCAGCTGCCGTAGTGCCTGGGAATTTTTTATAGACCCATTTCACAAGCTTTTTAAGCTGTTTCTTGTCAAACTCCTGAACTGTTAACTTGTAATTAAAGTAATAGAAGATGTCTCGCTCCGCAACACATTGATGGTTTCCCAGTTCACTCACTGAAGTTAGATCAATGCGGAATCCCAGCTCCCTTGATATTCCCCGATCCTCTGCGGTCATGCGGCATCTCTGTACCTGTAGAACGTGGTTCTTCGGGACTTCCACTTCGCATTCCAGGATCGGTGCCTCCGGCTAACTCCCCTTTCCACCAGACACAGGGGCTCAGACTGAAGCCCCCTCAGGCCTTCAGACCAACAACGTGGTTTTTTAACAACCAAAAACTACCACGAACTCGATTTTGAAAAAAGATATCAACGGAAAAATGGCCTAGCTGGCTGAGGGCATGCCAGAGATACTCGAAGTGGTCACCTTAATTTAAGGTTTCTAACTTAGGGTGCCACATATGTGTTTTATCCACACTCTGAGGGCCAGCCTGGCAGAAATATGGCTATAATAATGAGCGAGACGGCTGATCGAGAGTGCCTTGAAAAATCAAAAAGGGTTTTAATAACGAAGGAAAATAATAAAAAAAGCAAAACAACAAAGCCTGGCACAGCACAGAGACAAACTCCTTGCTTGCTACAGCACCTTGAAAAAAATGGAGTTCCTTTGTTCTCTCTCTTTAGTACTTAATACCTTAGGTGGGCTTTTTGGCCCTTGGCCCAATGAGTGTAACAACAGTCTTTGAGTAACATTCTCGGGGTCCAATCCACACTTCTGGGCTGGCTCCGAGCCAATTACAGGGAGAGATCCACAGAACTTTCCAGCTAACTTCTTAACATGTCAAAAGGTAAAGGGAGACTCTCCCTATTTGGAAGCACTGGCTAGAGGTGTAGGGATTGAATTGCCACAGATAATGAACTGAGATTTTCCCTGAAAAATTTGCAAGAGCAGATTGTAAACCTTCTGAATTTTCGACTAACCACTCTAAATATATTGATATGACTGGCAAAAAGATTTCTGAGAAGTCTTTGCCTGAAAGGGAAAACATATGAGATCTGGCTTTCATTATGAGTTGAGACAATTTCAGGGCAGGTTGTTATGGTTTTACCCATCTGTCAAGACAGAAAGATCCATTACAGAATTATCAGGTGGTCTTTCTTCTCGAGATCCCACTGGAAAATTAAACCATGGAGCTGCAGGTTTTCTCCTAGGACTGCAAACAGAAAAGAGAGGTTAGGGTTACACCGGTGCACCTGATGCAATTGGATGGTTTCAAGAACTTTTCCTAAGGCATTTTGGGCTTCTTTGGTGAGTTCTCGTGGAGAGTTTAATGTTGTCTCTTCTTTTAGTAAGTCAAATAAAGGGTTTAGGTCCTGATTTGTGATCCCTAGTAGAGGTCTGATCCAGTTGATAGTTCCTATCAGTTGCTGCATTTCATTAAGTGTTCTTGGATTGCCTTTCAGTTAAAGCCTTTGTGGTGTTATGGTTTGTTCTGTAATTCTATATCCTAAATATTTCCAAGGAGGAAGCTGCTGTATTTTTTCTTTGGCTACAGTGAATTCTGCCTCCTGCACTGCTGAGATGACATGGTCTGCTGTCTTTTGCATGGATGCTTTTTCCTCAGCTGCTATTAAAATGTCATCCACGTAGTGCAGTATGAGGGAATTTGGATGTTGTGCAGGAACTGGAGAAAGTATTTTTGCAACGTACCATTGGCAGATACTTGGTGAGTTCCACATTTCTTTGGGGAAGAACTTTCCAATGATATCCTTTTAACGGAGCTTGATGGTTAATAGATGGAATAGAAAAAGCAAACTGCTGTGCGTCATCAGGATGCAGACAAATATTAAAGAAACAGTCTTTTAGATCGATAACAGTTAAATTCCAATCTTTAGGAATCATAACTGGTGAAGGTAAACCTGTTTGCAATGACCCCATCTCAACAATAACTTCATTAATCTTTCTGAGATCATGCAACAACCTCCATTTTTCACTGTTTGGCTTTCTGATTACAAAAACTGTAGTGTTCCAAGGGCTGGTAGTTGGAGCTAAATGTCCTCTATCTAACTGTTCTTGTACTAATTGTTCCAGAGGGGCAAGTTTGTCTGCTGGTAAGGGCCGTTGGTTTTCCCAAATTGGTGTATTAGATGTCCACGTGAGCTTTAAGGTGTTATGTTCACTTGTAGTCCATATTAGAAATCTGTTTCTATTTTCAGACCCCATTGAGACAGGATGTTCCTTCCCCACAGGACTATATCTGCTCCTACAATGAATGGTTTAGTGGTTGAAGTGCAACCCTCGGGGTCCTGAAATGTGACTGGGTGCAAGCTGCAAAAGCTGTCAAAGTGACCTCCAATACCTGCTAGCTGATCCAGTGTAGGTACGATGGTCCACTCTTGCGGCCAGTGATTTCTCAATATCAGAGTGACGTTTGCTCCGGTATCGATCAGGCCTGTGAGGGTGATGGTTTTCCCAAGATGCTCGAGGACGCTGGTGAGATGTGGCCGCCCGCAGCTGACCTGCCTCGTCCAAGCGATGAAAGATGTGTCGCTCTGTGACTCTGGTAGGAGAAAAGCCTGTGCTGTGACAGTCCTTTAGGTAAGAAACACGGGGGGGTCAGGATAAATAGCTAAAACAGTGATTTCCTGCGAGGATGTTACAAACAGTACAGTTGGTAAAACATAAAATCCTTCAGCATGAACTCTACTTGCCCATTATTAGAAATTCATCAGGTTTCAGTTCAGGGCCTAGCTGTCTTGCGGATATTGTATGATCAATACAGTCTGTTAGCATTACTGATTGGGCTGTGCACAGCTCCAGATGGGTACCTGGGGGCATTGTGGCTGGTAATTCAGATACGAGATGTTGCAGTTGTGAACCTGATGGTTGGTTTTGGTTCCTGGCATGTGTGACAGTGCCTCTTGTGTCTGAGCACTCCACTGCTTCGCGCTCTGCAGTCCGTTTCCTCGGAGATGACATAGAATCACAGAATGTGTAGGTTGGAAGAGACCTTCAAGATCATTGAGTCCAACCCAGCCGTAACACCTCAACTAGATCATGGCATAAAGTGCCAAATCCAGCCCCTTTTTAAACACATCCAGGGATGGTGACTCCACCACCTCCCCGAGCAGACTATTCCAGTATTTTATCACTCTTTCAGTGAAAAACTTCTTCCTAATACCCAACCTATATTTCCTTTGACACAGCTTAAGACTGTGTCCTCTCATTCTGTCAGTTGCTGCCTGAAGAAAGAGGCCAACCCCCAGCTGTCTACAACCCCCCTTTCAGAAAGTTATAGAGAATGATAAGGTCACCTCTGAGTCTCCTTTTCTCCAGGCTCAACAACCCCCGCTCCCTCAGTCGTTCTTCATATGGCTTGTTTTCCAAGCCCTTCACCAGCTTTGTTGCCCTCCTCTGGACACATTCAAGCATCTCAACATCCTTCCTAAACTGAGGGGCCCAGAACTGGACACAACACTCAAGGTGTGGCCTGACCAGTACTGAGTACAGGGGAATAATGACCTCCCTGCTCCTGCTGGCCACACCATTCCTGATACAGGCTAGGATGCCATTGGCCCTCTTGGCCACCTGGGCACACTGCTGGCTCATGTTCAGCCGGATGCTGACTAAAACCCCCAGGTCTCTTTCCTCTTGGGCACTGTCCAGCCACACCGTCCCCATCCTATAACGCTGCAGGGGATTATTGTGGCCAAAGTGCAGGACTCAACACTTGGACTCAATTAACTTCATTTTGTTAGACTCTTCCCATTGATCCAACCGTTCCAGGTCTCTCTGCAGAGCCATCCTATCTTCCAAGCAGTCGACACATGCTCCCAGCTTAGTGTCATCTGCAAATTCACTAATGAAAGACTCAATACCCTCATCCATGTCATCAATGAAAATATTGAACAGAACTGGCCCCAGCACAGACCCCTGAGGGACACCACTGCTGACTGGCTGCCAGCTGGATACAGCACCATTCACCATCACTCTCTGGGCCCGGCCATCCAGCCAGTTCTTAACCCAGCAGAGACTGCTCCTGTCCAAGCCCCGGGCTGCCAGCTTTTCCAGGAGTATGCTGTGGGAGACAGTGTCAAAGGCCTTGCTGAAGTCCAAATAGACCACATCCATAGCCTTTCCCACATCCAACAGGCGGGTCACTTGGCCATAAAAGGAGATCAGGTTGGTCAAACATGACCTACCTCTCCTAAACCCATGCTGGCTGGGCCTGATACCCTGGCCATCCTCTAAGTACTGCATGATGGCACTCAGTATAAACTGTTCCATTACCTTACTGGCTACTGAGGTCAGGCTGACTGGTCTATAATTACTGGGATCCTCCTTCCCACCCTTTTTGTGAATGGGTGTCACATTGGCCAGTTTCCAATCTTCCGGAACCTCACCAGTGAGCCATGACTGATTGTAAATGATGGAGAATGGCTTTGCAAGCTCATCTGCCAGCTCCCTCATCACCCTGGGATGGATCCCATCTGGGCCCATAGATTTATGAGTATTCAGGCATCTCAGCAGTTCTCTGACTGCCTCCTCTTGGATAATGGGGGGACCATTCTGTTCCCTGACACCATCAACGAACCCAGGAGGACAGTTGTCCTGAAGGCAGGTTGTCTTCCCACTGAAGACTGAGACAAAGAAGGCATTAAGCACGTCTGCCTTCTCCTTATCAGTAGTTACTAAGCTCCCTCCCTTATGCAATAGAGAGCAAAGGTTAGCCTTACCTTTCCTTTTACCATTAATATATTTGTAGAAACATTTTTTATTGTCCTTTACAGAAGTCGCCATTTTGAGTTCAAACTGAGCTTTGGCCTCCCTAATTTTTTTCCTACATTCTCTAGCAGTCCCCTTAAATACTTCCTGAGGGACCTGACCCTCCTTCCAAAAATGATACATCCTCTCTTTATTCCTGAGTTCATCCAAAACTTCCTTGCTTATCCAGGCTGGGCGTTTTCCTCGTCGACTGGTCTTTCGGCACACAGGGACAGTCTGTTCTTTTGCCCTCAAAATCTCTTTTTTGAAGAACACCTAGCTTTCCTGAACTCCTTTGTTTTTAAGGGCTGCTTCCCAAGGAACTCTCTCAATAAGTCTTTTAAACAGGCCAAAGTCTGCCCTCTGGAAGTCCAATGTAAAAGTCTTATTGATGTACCTCCTGACTTCACCAATTATCAAGAACTCTAATTTCACGATCGCTCTGCCCCAGTTGTCCTCCAACCACCACGTCTCCAACCAGCCCATCTCTATTTGTGAAAAATAGATCCAACATAGTCCCTCCCCTGGTGGGCTCACTCACTAGCTGCGACAAAAAGTTATCATCCATGAACTCTAAAAATTTCTTGGACTGTTTCTTTTCTGCTGTATTAAGTTCCCAGCAGATGTCTGGCAAGTTGAAGTCACCTACAAGAACAAGGGCTGATGATCCTGAAACATTCTCCAGCTGCTTATAGAATAAGTTGTCCACCTCTTCCTCCTGGTTGGGTGGATGATAAGACTCCCAACAGGATGTCAGCCTTGTTGGCCTTCCCCTTAATTCCTACCCATAGGCATTCAACTCCATCTTCATTAGTTTCAATACCTATGGCGTCAAAAGCCTTCTTAATATAAAGGGACACCCCTCCACCTCTTCTCTCTTTCCTGTCTCTTCTGAAGAGCTCGTAGCCATCGAGTGCAGTGCTCCAGCTATGTGAGTCGTCCCACCATGTTTCTGTGATGGCGACTACATCATAGCTATGCTGTTGCACCATGACCTCCAGCTCTTCCTCTTTGTTACCCATGCTGTGTGCATTGGTATACATGCACTTCAGCTGGGCTACTGATTTCACCCCTAACTCAGACTTAGCACCCTTGGGCCTGCTTCCAGGCAGCCCAGCTGCATCCCCTTCCCCCTTCAAACCTAGTTTAAAGCCCTCTCAAAGAGGTCTGCCAGTTCCTGAGCCAAGAACCTTCTACCCTTGAGAGATGTATCCCATCTGGTTCCAACAGAGCAGGTGCCGTAAAAGTTGCTCCATGATCAAAGAATCCGAAATTCTGCTGATGACACCAACCCTTAAGCCACTTGTTAACAATGTGAGTTCTCCTATTTATTCCCATAACTTTTCTCTGCCACCGAAGGGACTGAGCAGAACACTACCTGGGTCCCTGTCTTATCAACCACATGACCCAATGCCCTAAAGTCCCTTTTAATCATCTTGACACTCCTCTTTTTGATCTCGTCACTGCCAGTCTGAAGTATCAGCAGTGGGCAATAATCAGTGGGCTGAATCAGCCCAGGAAGTCTCTTAGTAATATCCTTTATCTTGGCCCTAGGGAGGCAGCAGACTTCGCTGTGGGATGGGTCCGGGAGACATATGGGGCCCTCTGTTCCCTTCAGAAGGGAGTCACCTACTACAATCACCCTTCTTTTCTTCTTGCTGTTTGAGGTGGAGATCCGTCTTACAGATGAATCAAAACTGGGAGGCTCACTGGGCAGATAATGTCCCTCTAAATCATCTAAATCATCTGGCTGGCTCTCTAGAACCAGGGCCTCATACCTATTCTGAAGTGGCACCTGGCTAGGGGATGGGGGTCGGGAGGGGTTTTTATTATTACCTCCCTGAGCAGGGACCCTTTTCCACTCCCCTTTATCTACCAGGTGTTCTTCTATTGCCTGGGAGTGGGAGGCATACAAGTCCTCTGAGTCTAGATGGGCCTCCCTTAAAGATGGAAGGGCTGAACTCCACCAGTCTATTTCCCTTTCACTTTCCCTTGAAACATTAATTTTGAAGAATTAAAGACTTTAGTTAAACTAGATATTGCTGAGGTAAGACAGATAGACTTCCCTTTTGATAAGCAGAAGGCAGATTTAAGGAACTGATAGATCATGAGGCCTGTCAACTTATGTTTGTGTATTCTGACTAATCAATAGGCTTCAAGAAGTACAATGAATTCATAAATCAAATACTCCTGAGAAAACAGGATGCAGTTGTCACGCAACACTAAAAGGTTAAAAAGTCAAAGCAAAGAAGACTCACTTACTTCATCATTTTGAGACCCCGCCCCATAAAAAGGACCACCGACCCATTTCAAAGAACAAACCATGCATGCTTAATAGCTTTTTGACTAATTACCATACGAAGCGGGGAATGGGATGTACCAGTCATGAATATACGTCTGTGTTTTGGGTATTCAATACTTCTAGACATAAAAAGACCCTGTGATCTTCTGAGGGTGCGCGTGTGTGTTTGGGAGCTCTCCCGCACGCTGCCCGGCGTCGTAATTAAACATACACTTCTGGGCATGTTCATTTCATTGTGGTGGTCTCTGGTGGTCTTCCAAGGATGAAGGAACAAGTCTTTCTCCGTGTGTCCCTTCACCTTTGTATCTCTAGTGTGTGCTTTGCTCCCTTTGGCATTTTTTCAAGGGAACACATCATCTCAGAGTCTGTATTCTTTTCTTTATCTGCATTCTTAGTCCTGGTGTCCTGCTGTTTAGGCTACTTCTTCTCACATCACCAGCTACAGGTTTTTAAGAACAGGTAGAAGGTCTAACAGGTGCTCCTGTCCTGGCACTGAGCCAATTGCCATGAGAAGGGCATGGAAAGTTCTAGCTGAACTTTCTAATATGTCTAGAGGTAAACCAAAACTTTTTCCTTATACAGAAATGCCTATTTGAGTGCCCTGAACCACAGCCCTGGGAATTCTTTTCTCCTACCAGAGTCACACAGCAACACATCCTTCATCTCTTGGATGAGGCACATAAGCTGCAGGCAGCCATGTCTTCTCTGTGTCCTCACCCTCACAGGCCGAATCGATACTAGAACTAACGTCACTCTGATATTGAGAAATCTCTGGCTGCAAGACTGGACCATTGTACCTATGCTGGATCAGCTAGCAGGTATTGAAGGTTCAGACAGATTTGAAAATTCCAACTGATCCTTTATTGTAAATTTAAGAACATGCATGGTATGTAAGAATAATGCTTTAGAATATATGAGATTGCACTTTAGAAGACATTCAACGAATACCGAACCCTGTGCCTGTAACCCTTTTGCATATTTTTAGCACTACAAGCATCGGGAGTCTTTGGTGATGTGAGAAGAAGTAGCCTAAACAGCAGGACACCAGGACTAAGAATGCAGATAAAGAAAAGAATACAGACTCTGAGATGATGTGTTCCCTTGAAAAAATGCCAAAGGGAGCAAAGCACACACTAGAGATACAAAGGTGAAGGGACACACGGAGAAAGACTTGTTCCTTCATCCTTGGAAGACCACCAGAGACCACCACAATGAAATGAACATGCCCAGAAGTGTATGTTTAATTACGACGCCGGGCAGCGTGCGGGAGAGCTCCCAAACACACACGCGCACCCTCAGAAGATCACAGGGTCTTTTTATGTCTAGAAGTATTGAATACCCAAAACACAGACGTATATTCATGACTGGTACATCCCATTCCCCGCTTCGTATGGTAATTAGTCAAAAAGCTATTAAGCATGCATGGTTTGTTCTTTGAAATGGGTCGGTGGTCCTTTTTATGGGGCGGGGTCTCAAAATGATGAAGTAAGTGAGTCTTCTTTGCTTTGACTTTTTAACCTTTTAGTGTTGCGTGACAACTGCATCCTGTTTTCTCAGGAGTATTTGATTTATGAATTCATTGTACTTCTTGAAGCCTATTGATTAGTCAGAATACACAAACATAAGTTGACAGGCCTCATGATCTATCAGTTCCTTAAATCTGCCTTCTGCTTATCAAAAGGGAAGTCTATCTGTCTTACCTCAGCAATATCTAGTTTAACTAAAGTCTTTAATTCTTCAAAATTAATGTTTCAAGGGAAAGTGAAAGGGAAATAGACTGGTGGAGTTCAGCCCTTCCATCTTTAAGGGAGGCCCATCTAGACTCAGAGGACTTGTATGCCTCCCACTCCCAGGCAATAGAAGAACACCTGGTAGATAAAGGGGAGTGGAAAAGGGTCCCTGCTCAGGGAGGTAATAATAAAAACCCCTCCCGACCCCCATCCCCTAGCCAGGTGCCACTTCAGAATAGGTATGAGGCCCTGGTTCTAGAGAGCCAGCCAGATGATTTAGATGATTTAGAGGGACATTATCTGCCCAGTGAGCCTCCCAGTTTTGATTCATCTGTAAGACGGATCTCCACCTCAAACAGCAAGAAGAAAAGAAGGGTGATTGTAGTAGGTGACTCCCTTCTGAAGGGAACAGAGGGCCCCATATGTCTCCCGGACCCATCCCACAGCGAAGTCTGCTGCCTCCCTAGGGCCAAGATAAAGGATATTACTAAGAGACTTCCTGGGCTGATTCAGCCCACTGATTATTGCCCACTGCTGATACTTCAGACTGGCAGTGACGAGATCAAAAAGAGGAGTGTCAAGATGATTAAAAGGGACTTTAGGGCATTGGGTCATGTGGTTGATAAGACAGGGACCCAGGTAGTGTTCTGCTCAGTCCCTTCGGTGGCAGAGAAAAGTTATGGGAATAAATAGGAGAACTCACATTGTTAACAAGTGGCTTAAGGGTTGGTGTCATCAGCAGAATTTCGGATTCTTTGATCATGGAGCAACTTTTACGGCACCTGCTCTGTTGGAACCAGATGGGATACATCTCTCAAGGGTAGAAGGTTCTTGGCTCAGGAACTGGCAGACCTCTTTGAGAGGGCTTTAAACTAGGTTTGAAGGGGGAAGGGGATGCAGCTGGGCTGCCTGGAAGCAGGCCCAAGGGTGCTAAGTCTGAGTTAGGGGTGAAATCAGTAGCCCAGCTGAAGTGCATGTATACCAATGCACACAGCATGGGTAACAAAGAGGAAGAGCTGGAGGTCATGGTGCAACAGCATAGCTATGATGTAGTCGCCATCACAGAAACATGGTGGGACGACTCACATAGCTGGAGCACTGCACTCGATGGCTACGAGCTCTTCAGAAGAGACAGGAAAGAGAGAAGAGGTGGAGGGGTGTCCCTTTATATTAAGAAGGCTTTTGACGCCATAGGTATTGAAACTAATGAAGATGGAGTTGAATGCCTATGGGTAGGAATTAAGGGGAAGGCCAACAAGGCTGACATCCTGTTGGGAGTCTTATCATCCACCCAACCAGGAGGAAGAGGTGGACAACTTATTCTATAAGCAGCTGGAGAATGTTTCAGGATCATCAGCCCTTGTTCTTGTAGGTGACTTCAACTTGCCAGACATCTGCTGGGAACTTAATACAGCAGAAAAGAAACAGTCCAAGAAATTTTTAGAGTTCATGGATGATAACTTTTTGTCGCAGCTAGTGAGTGAGCCCACCAGGGGAGGGACTATGTTGGATCTATTTTTCACAAATAGAGATGGGCTGGTTGGAGACGTGGTGGTTGGAGGACAACTGGGGCAGAGCGATCGTGAAATTAGAGTTCTTGATAATTGGTGAAGTCAGGAGGTACATCAATAAGACTTTTACATTGGACTTCCAGAGGGCAGACTTTGGCCTGTTTAAAAGACTTATTGAGAGAGTTCCTTGGGAAGCAGCCCTTAAAAACAAAGGAGTTCAGGAAAGCTAGGTGTTCTTCAAAAAAGAGATTTTGAGGGCAAAAGAACAGACTGTCCCTGTGTGCCGAAAGACCAGTCGACGAGGAAAACGCCCAGCCTGGATAAGCAAGGAAGTTTTGGATGAACTCAGGAATAAAGAGAGGATGTATCATTTTTGGAAGGAGGGTCAGGTCCCTCAGGAAGTATTTAAGGGGACTGCTAGAGAATGTAGGAAAAAAATTAGGGAGGCCAAAGCTCAGTTTGAACTCAAAATGGCGACTTCTGTAAAGGACAATAAAAAATGTTTCTACAAATATATTAATGGTAAAAGGAAAGGTAAGGCTAACCTTTGCTCTCTATTGCATAAGGGAGGGAGCTTAGTAACTACTGATAAGGAGAAGGCAGACGTGCTTAATGCCTTCTTTGTCTCAGTCTTCAGTGGGAAGACAACCTGCCTTCAGGACAACTGTCCTCCTGGGTTCGTTGATGGTGTCAGGGAACAGAATGGTCCCCCCATTATCCAAGAGGAGGCAGTCAGAGAACTGCTGAGATGCCTGAATACTCATAAATCTATGGGCCCAGATGGGATCCATCCCAGGGTGATGAGGGAGCTGGCAGATGAGCTTGCAAAGCCATTCTCCATCATTTACAATCAGTCATGGCTCACTGGTGAGGTTCCGGAAGATTGGAAACTGGCCAATGTGACACCCATTCACAAAAAGGGTGGGAAGGAGGATCCCAGTAATTATAGACCAGTCAGCCTGACCTCAGTAGCCAGTAAGGTAATGGAACAGTTTATACTGAGTGCCATCATGCAGTACTTAGAGGATGGCCAGGGTATCAGGCCCAGCCAGCATGGGTTTAGGAGAGGTAGGTCATGTTTGACCAACCTGATCTCCTTTTATGGCCAAGTGACCCGCCTGTTGGATGTGGGAAAGGCTATGGATGTGGTCTATTTGGACTTCAGCAAGGCCTTTGACACTGTCTCCCACAGCATACTCCTGGAAAAGCTGGCAGCCCGGGGCTTGGACAGGAGCAGTCTCTGCTGGGTTAAGAACTGGCTGGATGGCCGGGCCCAGAGAGTGATGGTGAATGGTGCTGTATCCAGCTGGCAGCCAGTCAGCAGTGGTGTCCCTCAGGGGTCTGTGCTGGGGCCAGTTCTGTTCAATATTTTCATTGATGACATGGATGAGGGTATTGAGTCTTTCATTAGTGAATTTGCAGATGACACTAAGCTGGGAGCATGTGTCGACTGCTTGGAAGATAGGATGGCTCTGCAGAGAGACCTGGAACGGTTGGATCAATGGGAAGAGTCTAACAAAATGAAGTTAATTGAGTCCAAGTGTTGAGTCCTGCACTTTGGCCACAATAATCCCCTGCAGCGTTATAGGATGGGGACGGTGTGGCTGGACAGTGCCCAAGAGGAAAGAGACCTGGGGGTTTTAGTCAGCATCCGGCTGAACATGAGCCAGCAGTGTGCCCAGGTGGCCAAGAGGGCCAATGGCATCCTAGCCTGTATCAGGAATGGTGTGGCCAGCAGGAGCAGGGAGGTCATTATTCCCCTGTACTCAGTACTGGTCAGGCCACACCTTGAGTGTTGTGTCCAGTTCTGGGCCCCTCAGTTTAGGAAGGATGTTGAGATGCTTGAATGTGTCCAGAGGAGGGCAACAAAGCTGGTGAAGGGCTTGGAAAACAAGCCATATGAAGAACGACTGAGGGAGCGGGGGTTGTTGAGCCTGGAGAAAAGGAGACTCAGAGGTGACCTTATCATTCTCTATAACTTTCTGAAAGGGGGGTTGTAGACAGCTGGGGGTTGGCCTCTTTCTTCAGGCAGCAACTGACAGAATGAGAGGACACAGTCTTAAGCTGTGTCAAAGGAAATATAGGTTGGGTATTAGGAAGAAGTTTTTCACTGAAAGAGTGATAAAATACTGGAATAGTCTGCTCGGGGAGGTGGTGGAGTCACCATCCCTGGATGTGTTTAAAAAGGGGCTGGATTTGGCACTTTATGCCATGATCTAGTTGAGGTGTTACGGCTGGGTTGGACTCAATGATCTTGAAGGTCTCTTCCAACCTACACATTCTGTGATTCTATGTCATCTCCGAGGAAACGGACTGCAGAGCGCGAAGCAGTGGAGTGCTCAGACACAAGAGGCACTGTCACACATGCCAGGAACCAAAACCAACCATCAGGTTCACAACTGCAACATCTCGTATCTGAATTACCAGCCACAATGCCCCCAGGTACCCATCTGGAGCTGTGCACAGCCCAATCAGTAATGCTAACAGACTGTATTGATCATACAATATCCGCAAGACAGCTAGGCCCTGAACTGAAACCTGATGAATTTCTAATAATGGGCAAGTAGAGTTCATGCTGAAGGATTTTATGTTTTACCAACTGTACTGTTTGTAACATCCTCGCAGGAAATCACTGTTTTAGCTATTTATCCTGACCCCCCCGTGTTTCTTACCTAAAGGACTGTCACAGCACAGGCTTTTCTCCTACCAGAGTCACAGAGCGACACATCTTTCATCGCTTGGACGAGGCAGGTCAGCTGCGGGCGGCCACATCTCACCAGCGTCCTCGAGCATCTTGGGAAAACCATCACCCTCACAGGCCTGATCGATACCGGAGCAAACGTCACTCTGATATTGAGAAATCACTGGCCGCAAGAGTGGACCATCGTACCTACACTGGATCAGCTAGCAGGTATTGGAGGTCACTTTGACAGCTTTTGCAGCTTGCACCCAGTCACATTTCAGGACCCCGAGGGTTGCACTTCAACCACTAAACCATTCATTGTAGGAGCAGATATAGTCCTGTGGGGAAGGAACATCCTGTCTCAATGGGGTCTGAAAATAGAAACAGATTTCTAATATGGACTACAAGTGAACATAACACCTTAAAGCTCACGTGGACATCTAATACACCAATTTGGGAAAACCAACGGCCCTTACCAGCAGACAAACTTGCCCCTCTGGAACAATTAGTACAAGAACAGTTAGATAGAGGACATTTAGCTCCAACTACCAGCCCTTGGAACACTACAGTTTTTGTAATCAGAAAGCCAAACAGTGAAAAATGGAGGTTGTTGCATGATCTCAGAAAGATTAATGAAGTTATTGTTGAGATGGGGTCATTGCAAACAGGTTTACCTTCACCAGTTATGATTCCTAAAGATTGGAATTTAACTGTTATCGATCTAAAAGACTGTTTCTTTAATATTTGTCTGCATCCTGATGACGCACAGCAGTTTGCTTTTTCTATTCCATCTATTAACCATCAAGCTCCGTTAAAAGGATATCATTGGAAAGTTCTTCCCCAAAGAAATGTGGAACTCACCAAGTATCTGCCAATGGTACGTTGCAAAAATACTTTCTCCAGTTCCTGCACAACATCCAAATTCCCTCATACTGCACTACGTGGATGACATTTTAATAGCAGCTGAGGAAAAAGCATCCATGCAAAAGACAGCAGACCATGTCATCTCAGCAGTGCAGGAGGCAGAATTCACTGTAGCCAAAGAAAAAATACAGCAGCTTCCTCCTTGGAAATATTTAGGATATAGAATTACAGAACAAACCATAACACCACAAAGGCTTTAACTGAAAGGCAATCCAAGAACACTTAATGAAATGCAGCAACTGATAGGAACTATCAACTGGATCAGACCTCTACTAGGGATCACAAATCAGGACCTAAACCCTTTATTTGACTTACTAAAAGAAGAGACAACATTAAACTCTCCACGAGAACTCACCAAAGAAGCCCAAAATGCCTTAGGAAAAGTTCTTGAAACCATCCAATTGCATCAGGTGCACCGGTGTAACCCTAACCTCTCTTTTCTGTTTGCAGTCCTAGGAGAAAACCTGCAGCTCCATGGTTTAATTTTCCAGTGGGATCTCGAGAAGAAAGACCACCTGATAATTCTGTAATGGATCTTTCTGTCTTGACAGATGGGTAAAACCATAACAACCTGCCCTGAAATTGTCTCAACTCATAATGAAAGCCAGATCTCATATGTTTTCCCTTTCAGGCAAAGACTTCTCAGAAATCTTTTTGCCAGTCATATCAATATATTTAGAGTGGTTAGTCGAAAATTCAGAAGGTTTACAATCTGCTCTTGCAAATTTTTCAGGGAAAATCTCAGTTCATTATCTGTGGCAATTCAATCCCTACACCTCTAGCCAGTGCTTCCAAATAGGGAGAGTCTCCCTTTACCTTTTGACATGTTAAGAAGTTAGCTGGAAAGTTCTGTGGATCTCTCCCTGTAATTGGCTCGGAGCCAGCCCAGAAGTGTGGATTGGACCCCGAGAATGTTACTCAAAGACTGTTGTTACACTCATTGGGCCAAGGGCCAAAAAGCCCACCTAAGGTATTAAGTACTAAAGAGAGAGAACAAAGGAACTCCATTTTTTTCAAGGTGCTGTAGCAAGCAAGGAGTTTGTCTCTGTGCTGTGCCAGGCTTTGTTGTTTTGCTTTTTTTATTATTTTCCTTCGTTATTAAAACCCTTTTTGATTTTTCAAGGCACTCTCGATCAGCCGTCTCGCTCATTATTATAGCCATATTTCTGCCAGGCTGGCCCTCAGAGTGTGGATAAAACACATATGTGGCACCCTAAGTTAGAAACCTTAAATTAAGGTGACCACTTCGAGTATCTCTGGCATGCCCTCAGCCAGCTAGGCCATTTTTCCGTTGATATCTTTTTTCAAAATCGAGTTCGTGGTAGTTTTTGGTTGTTAAAAAACCACGTTGTTGGTCTGAAGGCCTGAGGGGGCTTCAGTCTGAGCCCCTGTGTCTGGTGGAAAGGGGAGTTAGCCGGAGGCACCGATCCTGGAATGCGAAGTGGAAGTCCCGAAGAACCACGTTCTACAGGTACAGAGATGCCGCATGACCGCAGAGGATCGGGGAATATCAAGGGAGCTGGGATTCCGCATTGATCTAACTTCAGTGAGTGAACTGGGAAACCATCAATGTGTTGCGGAGCGAGACATCTTCTATTACTTTAATTACAAGTTAACAGTTCAGGAGTTTGACAAGAAACAGCTTAAAAAGCTTGTGAAATGGGTCTATAAAAAATTCCCAGGCACTACGGCAGCTGAAACATTCACAGCAGAGTTTTGGGACAGAGTGGGATTGAAACTGTATAATCTGGAGAAAAAGGAAAAATCTACTTTAAAATTATGACCTGTTATAAATGATAAGCCGAATCCATGAATTAAAATTATTAATAACAAATTTATTAATAAAAACAAAAAAAATCAAGAATCCAAGAAATAGAAAAACCCCGATAAAACTACAATCAAAGTACAGTTCTGATCCCGGGAATCGGCACTGGGTGAACCACAGATTCTGCCCCCTATGGCACAGAATCCCCCTCTGGTTCACAAATTCGGAGTGTGCAGGGCCCCATTTTTATACAGTTTTTGGGCTTCTGCAGTCGATTGCTTCATCAGTTCTTTGTGTATATGGTCTTTGATTCATATTCGTCTGGTTTCTTTTCTGGATGTGAGTTCGGTGAATAGTTTTCCCGGGGAGACATAAACTTATGTCTGGGTTTGCTGGAACCAGGTACTGAGATGTATGTCCTTGATGAGATTGGGATGATGGATATGGGGTGCTGAGAGCTCGGCCGATGATAGCAGTGCTCAACTCCATCACCTATGGGCGGTGCCTTCTTTTCTTTTGGTGATGGGTGATTCTCTGCTTCTCGGCAGAGGAATGTCTTCCCAGAACCCTGCATTCCTTAGGCTTAAAATATTATACAGTAACACACAAAGTAAGTCTATATAGGTTTATAAAGTATTATAAAAAGAAAACACGAATTAATCCTACAATATCTATCACAATCCCTCCCCTTTTATATCAACACATTTATTTTTGTCAAATTTTTCCAAACTAATATTTGTTTTGGCTTGAGAAATCAAAAAGGTTTTTTATTCGTTTAAAGTTTTGTTCAAATTAGTCTGTGATTTTGTCTCACTCTTTATTTGGTAGAACACAGTATTTTTCAAAATTCTCCTCGGCTACTTGTATCTCAAATTTTGCCAGTGCTTTTGCTGCTTTATTTTGATTATCATTTTTTTTTTTCAACTCCAGTAATTTTTGGGACCCCAGGGGTTTGACTTGAAGTCTTGCTAGCCATTTCTGGGTCTGTTGGAAGCACTGCTATCTGCATCTTTTGAACGACAGAATGTATTAATCGGATAAGACAGGGTATTAATCAAGGCAAGAAAATTACTCTTGCTATGGAACAGAGTATGAAGAAGGCTTTTTTTTTCTACCAGGCTTCAGTCTCAAATAATTGGTCTTACCATGAGGCTTGGAGTATAGAGTTTTATTTTTGTACTGGAACATGAGCTACTTTTTTTGATTTCTGCTGCTAAACCCCGGATAGTCTTTCCATAATTATTAATTTCAATACAACACTCAGATTCATTAAATTTTCCACAGACACTTCCTTCTTCAGCCAACAAGTAATCCAATGCTATACGATTTTGGTAAACAAATGCCTGCATTTGAGAATGTTATTTGGCTAATAGCTCCAGAGCATCTGAGGTGTGATTAGATACAATTTCTACAACTGCCTGTAGTCTTATGAGTCGGTTTAATAAATAGATAGGAGTACGATAACCCCAACTCCCATCTGGAGCCCAGGTAGCTGGACTATAGTATTTAATTATCCTTTCAGCAGTCCATTCTTCATTTCTCCATTTTTGATTCTCACTTACATTAGAAAGTTTTCTCTTCAGTTCCCTTTTTTTCCCTACTTAGTTTCATACAGGGGTGCTCCCAGCAAATTACTTTCAGTTTTAGGTAGTGTGAAAAATGATGGATGAATTATCCCTAGAGTACAAGAACCTTTTCATCTGCGGGGAAGTTCGCTGTAAGCCTTTTTTCCACAAATTTAGTATATATTTCCTGGAGCTTTCCATCGGATATATACCCCTTCAGGTTTTCTCCAAAATCTCTCCAGGTTTTCTAAGGATTGGTAAGGGTTAACTCCGAGCTTTTGTGCCAAAATAATTTTATGTTTATTATCTATTCATATTTATCTGCCTTTACATGGCTTTAATACGCCGTGCAGGTTTCTGGTTGCCAAATTTTTTGATTTGTTGTTTGAATTGGAACCACACGGGGTATAACCCACTACATCAGTGTATTCCCTTTTTTCTCTGCTAATGCAGATAGTCTCAATTTTTCTCTGATCTAATACCCACCCCTCTTGTTGGGGCAGTATCTTTGACATTTGCTTGTTGTCCCATTTTAGAAGCTGCTCTGGGGTTAAGCTCTCACCCTTCCATGGCCATTTTCGGCCGATTTTAATCTTCTAGATATCCAACAATTTACCAGCCTTAGTTCTGTTGCTACTTCTTGCACTCATTCTATAAAAAGGTTTTTGTTTGAGGTGGGCAGACCTCAATCACCATTCTGTTTTTTTCTTGAATTACTTATATTGTTTGCTTAATGTGTTAACTCTTTCTCATTTTATCTGTTTGTGTCTAGCTTCTGATTTCTGTTTTTTCAATTTCTGAGCTAATTTTTGTATCTTGGATTTTGGGTTTGATGCCTTAAGCTTTAGCTTTAGCTTCCGTATTTGCAGATTCTATGTTACCTAGGGATGTAGCTTTGAGCCTCATATTAAGTGTCAGTAGGGTTTCTTCACAGGGTAGGTAGACAAAACCAATTCCTTTTTGCTGAACACCAAGGACAACTCTCAGGCCTGAAAAACATAAACCATGGTGGACTGAAGGGAGGAACAAGAAGGATGGGACCTCACAACCTGAAGCTGTAGTTGGACAATTAAACCCCAATATGCAAATGGACCAAAACTGATAAAAATGTAAGACCTCGTGACCGAGCGGGTTTTTTGGTGTAGCGTTTTCGTAGTAGACTCGGAGTGCAGCCTTGGTTGGGCTTCGGTCCTGTTCAAGGTGGATCCTAGAGGCCTTTCAATAAATACCTGCTTTATTCTCTAGCTCTGTCCAGTCTCTGTTTCAGGTCAGCCTTCTAGGCAACAGTTTCTGGCGACCCAGATGGGTTGGTGAGGCATCTGAAAACCCCCCTGGACTACAAGAACACCCAGACCCTGCCGGTACCCTGAGAGGGCGGCGGCCCCAGCTGTGGCCCAGGAGGTATCAGAGCCCAAGAATCCAAAGCTCCATGGACCTGACAGAGGCATGTGAGTAATTGAATAAGAAGGTATTCTGTTTAACATCCGGGTGCTGTTGGCGTGAGGCCAGCAGTGGCGCAGGGAGTGAGTCCTTGCCTTGGAGTTAGATCTTGCTGCTGTTGGCGTGAGGCCAGCAGCGGCAGGGAGTGAGTCCCTGCCTTGGGCTCTGAAAGGCGGGAGTTCAAATCCTGTGCTTGATTCCTTCTCTCTCTCCTAATTATTTTTCCACTCATAACTGCTGAGGTATGGGGTGTGCATTTTCCTGTGAATGTTGTAATAATAACATCCCAAGAGATAGTCCCTTGGCACTAGTTTTAAGAAACTAGACTGATCTGACTGGGGGGGGGATTCCTTGTTCTTTAAATCTAAACTCACTAGACTCTCAGAAAAAATCTGGCCGACTTATGAACTAGATGATGACCAGAAATGGCCTGCATTTAGGAGTCTTGATAAGAAATTAATATCAAGTTTAATCTCCTGCATACGCGAAGATCGATATTTCGATGAGCTGGAATATGCAAGGCTTTTTATGGTATTAGCTTGTCGCCAAGAGCCAGAGGAAAAAGGAGCATATATTTGTCTTAAAGAAAAAACAGGGGAAAAGTAAGAAAGATGATGACTTGATCCGAAATAGTGAATGTGGAAAAGAGGAGGTGGAGTTTGACCTCATAGCCCCTAATCTGAGGGGGGGGCCCACCTGTGGTCTTGTGACCGCTGGCCATGAACTGTTGGCGGATGTCGTGAAGATGTTCTCACCCTTCATTAGACTGTAGAAGAAGAGCAATCAATCATGTTTTAAGACATCTCCCAGTGGTCCCGTGTCTCTTAAAATCTCAACACCTGGGCTTCAAATTATTAGAAACAACAGTCACCCCACAGCCAGTAACTTTAAAAACTTACATACGCACATTGAACAATTTGCAAAAGTTATTAGGCACTATTAATCAGATTCGCCCTTTATTTGGAATCACCACAGAATTATCCCCTCTATTTCAATTGATAAAAGGGGACTGTCATGGTTTGACGCTGGCCCAATGCCAGGAACCCACTAGAGTTGCTCGCTCAACCTCCCCTGCCCTAGTTGAGCAGAGGAGAGGAAAAAAATTAACGAAGGCTTCATAAGTTGAGATAAGGACTGGGAAAAAACACTTCAAGGACAAAACAGGCTCAACTTAAGTTGCAAAGTGAATTTATTACTAACAGAATCAGAGGGGGATAATGAAAAGTAAAATAAGCCCTTAAAACACCTTTTTTTTCCTCCAGCCTGTCCCTCCTTCCCACTAACAGTGCAGGGAGACAGGGCATGGGGGTTTTTGTCGGTTTGTCCCCCCAGGTTTTATTCCACTGCTCCAGGAGAGGAGTCCTTCCCCTGTGAGACCGTGGGGTTCCTCCCACAGAAGACAGCCCTCCATGAACTTCTCCAGCTTGGGCCCACTCTCATGAGCAGCAGTGCTGCCACACCTGCTGCAACGTGAACTTCCTCCACAGGCAAACAGTCCTCCCAGAACTGCTGCAATGTAGGTATTTCTTCCACGGGTTGCAGTCCTCCAAGGATAGGCTGCTCCAGCTTGGAAACAAAGGGCCCTCTTTCTCCACCAGGTCTTCTACTGGATCACAGCCTCCTCCAGGCATCTGATGCCTTAGGATTTAGCTTTTATATTTTTCAGATCCTGTACTGCTTTAGTGTATAACTCTAAAACTCCATGGCCTGTCAGCTACTGTTCTCCCATTTTACTGAGACAAAACAATTCCTCTCTAGGCCTGAAACTCAAGGACACCCTATTGTCTCAGGCCCTGAGAAACGTAAACAACAGTGAATTGGGGGGGACAAACTTGGAGTAAATGACTTCATTACCTGAAACTGCAATTGAAGGATTAACCCCTGATATGCAAATGGAACAAACTTATAACTATGAAAAACTCATGACTGTCGTCCTTCTTGGGTATAGCCTTTCAGAGGCTTTTGACTGCCCAAGGTGCACCTATTGAAGGCCTTCAATAAATACCCACTTTTATTCTCCTTATTTTGCCTAGTCTCTGTTTTAAGTAGCTACTCCAAGGCATCACATCCACCTGCTCCAGCAGGAGCACCTCCCCACATGGACTGCATCCCCCATGGATCCCCATGAGCTGCAGGGGGACAACCTGCTTCACCAATGGTCCTTACCACGGCCTGCAGAGGAATCTCAGCTGTGGCACATGGAGCACCTCCTCCTCCTCCTTCACTGACTTTGGTGTCGCCATGTTATCCCTCACATGCTCTCATCTCCTGTTCTCTGACTAGAAGAAAAAACTGTGTGTCCTTTGTTTTGATTTTCTTCTTAAATATGTCATCACAGAGGTGTTACCAACCTCCCTCATTGGCCAATTTTTGGCCAGCAGCATGTCTATCTTCAGAGCCATCAGGGATTGACTGTGCGGGACATGGTGGAAGCTTCCAGCAGCTTCCCACAGAAGCCACCTGGGTGCCCCCCCCACTACTAAAAACCAGGCTGTGCAAAACCAATACAGGGACCCAGATCTTTCTTCCCCATGGCAGTAAAAAAAAGACTGCCTGAGAGACTTTGGAAAATGTAAGTGACAAAATTAATAAATCTTTTGCCATGCATCAGAACCAGAATTTGCCTTTGCTGTTGTTCCTAATTCTACAGTCTTTTTAGCCCGATGCTCTTATTGGTGAATGTGATTGTTGTGGGTTTTGTAAAGAACATGTTATTCTATTCCACCTGGGTGGAGCAGAATTGCTTATCTTTGCCCAAATGGATCAGTGTTGCTTATCAGATGGTGGAGTGCTACTTATCTCTCTTCATTGTTTCACTACTCCCATGGGAATATCTTCTGCTAATGGACCATTAAGAGCTCATCAATGACATGACACATTACACTGCACTATTGTAAGATGCTCCACAAAGGGAGGAGGAGCCAAACCATCTTCACCTAGACAAAAAGGAGCCACAGTCCCACTAATTATCCAGTTTTCCACTAGATCCCTGCAGGAAGACTGGACCCATCTCACCATTACTGGACCCATATTTTCTTCAACGGGACCATCTCTACTCCAACAGAACCACATCTGCCACTCCAGGAGGGCTTACTTTGGACTGCTTCCAACACCCTGACCAACAGGGTGTCAGGTTGTATTTCTGACTCTGTCAGAGTTTTTCTAGGATTTCTTATTTGTTTATTTGCTTGCTTATTCTTCTGTACTACAACATCTGTATTTTTATATCCCTAGTAAAGAACTGCTATACCTATTACCAAAATCTTTGTCTGACAGCCTATAAATTGCAAATTTATAATAATTTGGAAAAGGGGGGAGGGGCTTGCATTTCAAGGGACACTCCAACCCTCCCTGGCAGATACCTGTCTATCTAAACCAAGACAGATCTTGGTGCACAACGTGAGGCTAGAGGGCATTGAGAGGAAAAAGGAATAGCCGTTCTTTGGTGACCTAAGTTCTTGCATATAGAAGCCTTGTTGGACAGCATCATGTGGTCCAGTTTTCCCTGGTTTGGGTGGCACGTGGTTGTGGCTTTATTTTTGCCATTTGCAAGCCCTTATCCAAATATGGGCCCTCTAACTAAAGCTACTGTGACTGTCATCCAGTTTATTTTATGGCTTAATAAGGTGAGGAACTCATGGATTTTTAATTTCCTCTGGAAGGCAGGCACATGGATTCAGGGCTATCATACACTAACTGTGTGTTTTTGGAGTTACTTAAACAATGGTACCTACTGTGAGGAAATGACACTGGGGAAATTTTTTTCCCAACCCTTTACCCACCTCTTTGGGTCTGCCCCACCAGTTTTTGAAGGGTTTAAATCCTCTCTGAATGCTAATGATATCATACAATGGCTGATGCTGCTAATAGGCATATTCTATTTAGCATTCAGAGATAAGGGAAGATTGACCTGGATAACCACCCTGATACCTACCCCACAGAATAGGGATGATACCCCAGAGCCTGACTCTGCCCCACAGCCTGCCTCAGAAAAGACCCACCTGAATTGGGTTGAGGTTCAGGTAAAAGAGATGCACGAGATGAGCCAGATGCTAAGGGAGTACATTTCCCCAGCTCATGAAAAACCCTCCCCCTGCCCCGAGAAGGCAGAGTCTGATGGTGCAGCAGTGGAACCCACAGACGTTACAACTGTCCAGATTCCAGCTGAACCACAAGGGCAGCCACAGCCAGCAGCAGTCGCCCCTGTGGAAACAAGGAAGTCTGAAGTGAAATCGGCGGATCCTGGTATTAAGGATAAGAAAGGAGGGCACTCACAACCTACAGAAGAGCCACAGGTTGAGATCATCACTGAGTCCCTGACGTATGAGTCTACGTAATCTGCAAAAAGATATTGTACAGCGAGGACGTGAGGCTTATACAGCCTGGCTACTTCGAGTCTGGGACCTTATGGGTACAGGCGTACAACTGGATAGTGCTGAAGCAAGGAATTTGGGACCCTTGAACCAGGACTCATGTATAAATCACGTATTTGTAAGAGAGCAAAGGCCCCTTCCCCTTTGGGAACGACTTCTAATGAGTGTGAGAGAGAGATTTGTCTACAGAGACAGAATGCAAGAGCACAACAATAGAAGGCGATGGAAGACCCTTGAGGAAGGAATCCAACAGTTGAGAGAAGTGGCAGTATTGGAAGTACTTTTTGGGAGGACCGGACAGCATGATAATGACCCCAACAAGGTTAGATGCACAGGGCACATGTGGAATCTGGCAGCTCATGGACCATCTCAATACGCCACATTCATCGCAACAATTAATGCCGAGGATAACCGAGAGACAGTGAGTTCTGTTGCCAACAAGCTCAGAAATTATGAAAGTTTGATCAGGGGCCCAATGCAGGCTCATGTCTCTGTGGTGGTGAAAGAACTCAAAAGGGAAATGAGGGAAATGAGAGAGGAGATGAGAAGGAACAGTTCCCATGTAGCACTGGTGCGAGTCACAGGCCCCAGAATCAAAGCCCAACATCCCGCAGCGAGAGAGAGAGGGTACACCCCTCGAGCTGACCTGTGGTTTTATCTGTGGGACCATAAGGAGGACATGGGAGTGTGGCATGAGAAACCCACTTCTGTCCTGGCAGCACAGGTACGTGAGCTCAAGGAGAGAAACACTAACAGAGAGTTCCACTAGAATGAAGGTAGCCTCAGCCTCCCATGAGCAAGCTGCCAGGTATTACGGAGGTGGGAATGCTGTGTCGGATTCCCTCGAAGGAACCTCTACCATGTATGTCCAAGAAGGGAATAATAACCAGTGCTAGAGGTGCCCTGCCTCTAGCCAGGAAGAGGCATGGGAAAATCGGGTTGTTTGGACTGTGTGGATTCGATGGCCTGGCACATCAGAGCCACAAAAATATGAAGCTTTGGTAGATAGTGGGTCGCAGTGTACTCTAATGCCATCGGGACATGTGGGGGCAGAACCAATTTCCATTGCCGGAGTGACGGGGGGATCACAGGAATTGACTCTGCTTGAAGCCGAGGTGAGCCTGACCGGGAAGGAGTGGCAGAAACATCCGATTGTGACCGGCCCAGAGGCTCTATGTATTCTGGGCATAGACTTCCTCAGGAATGGCTATTATAAAGACCCTAAAAGACTCAGATGGTTTTTTGAGATAGCTACTGTAGAGACAGAGAGCATTAAGCAGTTGAACACCTTGCCGGGACTATCAGAGAACCCATCTGCAGTGGGACTCCTGAAGGTAGAAGAACAACGAGTACCTGTTGCCACCTTGACAGTGCACCGCCGGCAGTATTGGACAAATCAAGATGCCGTGATCCCCATCCAGAAGATGACCTGTGAGCTAGAAAGCCAAAGGGTGGTCAGCAAAACCCACTCACCCTTCAACAGCCCCATCTGACCTGTGTGCAAGTCTGATGGAGAATAGAGATTGACTGTAGACTATCGTGCATTGAATGAAGTGACTCCACCGCTGAGCGCTGCTGTGCCGGACATGCTGGAACTTCAGTAGGAGCTGGAGTCCAAGGCAGCGAGGTGGTATGCCACTATTGACATTGCCAATGCATTTTTCTCCATTCCTCTGGCTGCAGAATGCAGGCCTCAGTTTGCTTTCACCTGGAGGGGCGTGCAGTACACCTGGAACCGGCTGCCCCAGGGGTGGAACCACAGCCCCACCATCTGCCATGGGCTGATCCAGGCTGCACTGGAGAAGGGTGAGGCTCCGGAACATCTACAGTACATAGATGACATTAGTATGTGGGGGAAGACTGCAGCTGAAGTGTTTGAGAAAGGAAAAAAGATTATCCAGATTCTCCTAGAAGCTGGTTTCGCCATCAAGAAGAGCAAAGTAAAAGGACCTGCTTGCAAGATCCAGTCCCTAGGAATAAAGTGGCAGGATGGCCAGCGGCAAATTCCCACCGAGGTCATCAACAAGATCACAGCAATGTCTCCACCGACCAGCAAGAAGGAAACACAAGCTTTCCTAGGTGCCATAAGGTTTTGAAGAATGCACATTCCAGAGTACAGCCAGATTGTGAGCCCTCTCTACCTGGTTACCAGCAAGAAGAACAATTTCCACTGGGGCCCTGAACAGTAACAAGCCTTTGTTCGGATCAAGCAAGAGATTGCTCACGCAGGAGCCCTTGGCCCAGTCAGGACGGGATCAGTTGTGCAGAATGTGCTTTACTCTGCAGCCGGGAACAATGGCTTGTCCTGGAGCCTTTGGCAGAAGGTGCCTGGAGAGACCCAAAGCCGACCACTGAGATTATGGAGCCGAAGTTACAGAGGGTCCGAAGCCAACTACACTCCCACAGAGAGGGAAATCTTGGCTGCCTATGAAGGAGTTCAAGCTGCCTCAAAAGTAATTGGCACAGAAGCACAACTCCTTCTGGCACCCCAACTACCAGTGCTGGGGTGGATGTTTAAAAGAAAGGTTCCCTGTACCCACCATGCCTCCAACGCCACATAGAGCAAATAGATTGCCCTTATCACACAGCGCGCCCACATTAGAAACCCAAATCGCCCGGGGGATTTTGGAAATAATTACTAACTGGCCAGAAGGTGAAAGCTTTGGTCTCACAGATGAAGAGGAGCAGGAACAAGTGACAAGGGCTGAAGAAGCTCCTCTGTACAACCAACTGCCAGCAGAAGAAACACGCTACGGTCTTTTCACTGACGGTTCCTGTCGCATCGTAAGGATGAACCACAAGTAGAAAGCAGCCGTATAGAGCCCCACATGACAGGTCGCACAAGCCACTGAAGATGAAGAGGGATCGAGTCAACTTGCTAAACTCAAAGCCATTCAATTGACCTTGAACATTGCTGAAACAAAAAAGCAGCCAAAGCTCTACCTCTACACTGATTCATAGATGGTAGCCAATGCTCTGTGGGGCTAGCTAGAAACGTAGAAAAAAGCCAACTGGCAGCATAAGAGAAAACCAATCTGGGCTGCTGATGAATGGAAAAACATTACCACTCAAGTAGAGAAACTGCCTGTGAAAGTCCACCATGTAGATGTTCATGTCCCCAAGAGTCGAGCTAATGAAGAGCACCAAAAAATCGAGCAAGTGTTAGTGTCGGAAAAACACATAACCACGGGATATGATTATGCCAGTGCTTTATTGAGAGCTCTCGGAGCCAGGGGTCTGAGACCCAAATCTTGGCTCTCTGAAAATCAGAACAGACAAGGTTTTATACTTTGTTGTTACATAAGTATACATGTTAATTATTAAATCTCATTGTTCTATTGATTTTACCGATTATGAATTAGCGACAATTGGTTCTCATGATTCTGGTATAGGATAATAATCATATTTGATTATCAGACAGTTGACAATCATGTCGTCTATGATTCGGTACAGTTTCATCTGTTCTAAGTAAAGAACATCTAATCTTAAGGCCTACGTAGAATCATACTTATCCCCTGCCCTCCTTCTTTTGATTTGTTGCCTAGGCAAAGCTATACTTGATTTAGCTGAAACAATAGCATGAGCATAATGTCCTAGCTGCAGTCACACAAGTGTTTGCCTCCCTCCCAGCCTGGCTACCCTAGAAATCATTTTAACCCTATGCTATCATTCCCCCCTTTGAAAGTATTTCACTCCAACTTGCAAATGCTTTCATCTAATACAGTCCATTTGTCTTCTGAGTCTAGACGGGATGTTCGTCTTCAAATCCTGGGTTGTCATGGACTGCGTTGCGGAGGTTGTTTTGGATCATCAGTGTTGGATGTGTAGTTTTATCTTGCGTTAATGCCTTCATAATTGTTGTTCCAGGACGTCCTTTTCTGTATTTCTCCTTTCAGGATTCTATAAACTAACCAGATTACTAGAAATATGATTAGTTAAATTATCAGATTCTCAAGGATAGCCTTAACCCATGAACTAACATTCCATCCTAACCCTTTGAAAATTTCATCTAACCAGGTAGTAGCTAAATCTTTTTGTTCCTCTTGTGCTTCATGCTCTATTTGTCTCAACTGACTGATATCATGTTCTATATCTGCAGTTACATTTGGGATGTGGATGCAGCGGTGGTCAATTTGTCCTTTTAAATACCCACACACTCCATGTTCTTTCAGGAGTAACATATCTAAAGCAAATCTATTTTGCAAAGTCATTTTGGTGGTGGCTTGTAATTGCACATTGAGTTCTTTAAATCCTTCTCGTGTGATTCTTGCTAGTCTGTCTACCTGACCTGTGACCCTATACAACATTTCTCTGTTTCGATAGTTTGCGACAGGACCAAACAAAGATTCTAAGGCCCACCCGAATTTTACTTCACTAGGGGGTTCCTGCCAGATGTCATCTTGATTCTCGTTATTTGGGACATCTCGTTTTGCTCTTATCTCCAGGAGCTCAAGGCTCCCCTTAAATGGAGACCTCTTCCAAATTGGACATAAAGTGGGGAGGCCCATAGTGATTTCTCTTACCTCTCCATCTACAGACAAGTGTGTTGTCCATGTACCATCACTCGTGGCCCATACAAATTGTCCTGGACTTTGGATTGTACCTTTGCTACACCCTACTAGAACTCTGGATTCTATCCTGCCCTGCTTGTGTCTGACTCCCCTGCAAGCACAACCAATTCGTAGGGCTACTGCCAGTGGTGACCATTGTTTTATCTCCAAATCATCAGAAGTGCAATCATAAACCTTATCACACCCCCACCAATCTACTTTATTTTCTTCCCTTCTACTACTAGTATCTGTGTTTATTACTGCTGGATCTGTGTCATTCTCAGGGCCTTTCCATTTAATACACCAAGGAGTGCTTGCCATATACTGGAACTTGTGGAGTATACTCACCAACCATGCACTGTCCCAGGGCTCCAATCCTTTCCATCCTTTTCTTCACACTTACACTTAACTGTGGTCTCTGTGGCATTTTCTCTAACCTTTTGATAGTGTGGTAACCAGCATTCCCATTTTGCTAGACCAATCCAATCATCACATTTTCAGCCTGAATTCCCTTAGGGACTTCTATTACCTGTGTCCCTGCTTGTACTTCTCTCTCCATTCTAGGATGAAGAGAAATTGATTGACCCTTTTGCATTCCATATCCCAAAGCAACAGTAATCCCTACTGGTGACACTAGCATCCATAAAATTAACATTAACCACAATATGGTGTAGTAGTTTGAAGGCAAAACAAATGAGAGGCTCCAAGTCAGAGATACAATTTAATAGGAAAAAAAAAAAGGAAAGAAAGTAAAATAAAATCGATGCAATAATACAAAAGACCACCGACAGAGTCAGAATACAACCTGAGTGGAGTGATGGAAGCAGTCCAGCTGAGGTGGTCTTCCTGAAGCAGTGATCCTGTAGAAAGGTCTGGTAGCTCAGGTCCTCGGGGAATCCAGTGGGTAAGCGCCCCTCTGGTGTTCAGAGTCTCAGCTTATATCCAGGCTGGAATGCTTTGTTCCTCCCTCTGGGCGGAGCAGATCACAATGGGATTGTGAGTCATGTGATAAGGCCTGATGGGCCCATTAACAGGAGGTAGTCCAGGAGGGGGTTATCTGCGAGCTGTGTAGCAAAGGTGCTGATGGCCCATTAACAGAAGATAAGCCAGAGTGGAGGAGGCAGGGAGCACTGCCTCACCTGGTTTCAACAGTTCATGAAGATGGTGATAGAATATACTTCAACCCAGGACATTATCCACCCCTTATTCTATTACCATCTACATCATCCCAAATCAATACCTTCCTTAAACTACACACACACACACATATATATATAATGAAATCCTACACACAGTTCTCACTTAAAATAAGGTCTCCTTGTGGTACACAGTGGGTGTCCCCATCCTTTTGCATCACCCACCAAGTGTAACCAGGTCCCTGTGCAAAGACAACCCCACGGATGGGTTTGCCCTTGCCCGAGGTGGGATTAATCCAAACAGTCTTTCCTAACATACCTCTCATGTGTACCACAGGGACCCTATCTCCATCCACTGTGTGCAAGGATTCAGACTGGGCAGGACCAGCTCGATTGATGGACCCTCGGGTATTGACCATCCAGGTGGCCTTCGCTAAGTTCAGTTCCCAATTTTTGAAGGTCCCTCCACCAAGTGCCTTGAGGGTAGTTTTAAGCAGTCCATTGCAGCGTTCCACCTTCCCAGCAGCTGGTGCATGGTATGGGATATGGTATATCCATTCGATTCCGTGTTCTGTGGCCCAAGTGCTTATGAGGCCATTCTTGAAATGAGTCCCGTTGTCTGACTCAATTCTCTCAGGGGTGCCATGTCTCCACAGAACCTGCTTTTCCAGGCCCAAGATGGTGTTCCGGGCAGTAGCATGAGGCACAGGGTAGGTCTCCAGCCATCCAGTGGTTGCTTCCACCATGGTGAGCACGTAGCGCTTGCCTTGGCGGGTTTGGGGAAGGGTGATGTAGTCAATTTGCCAGGCTTCCCCATACCTATACTTTGACCATCGTCCGCCATACCACAGAGGCTTCACTCGCTTGGCCTGTTTGATTGCAGCACAGGTCTCGCAGTCATGGATAGCCTGGGAGATGCTGTCCATAGTAATGTCCACCCCTCGGTCACGAGCCCATCGATATGTTGCATCTCTCCCTTGATGACCAGAGGCATCATGAGCCCAACGAGCTAGGAATAATTCTCCTTTGTGCTGCCAGTCTAGATCAACCTGAGATACTTTCACCTTGGCATCTCGATCCACCTGCTCGTTGTTGTGATGTTCTTCATTAGCCCGACTCTTGGGTACGTGCGCATCCACGTGTCGAACCTTCACGGTCAGCCTTTCTACTCGGGTGGCGATGTCCTGCCAAATCTCAGCAGCCCAGATGGGTTTCCCTCTGCGCTGCCAGTTGGCCTTTCTCCAGCGGTCCAGCCATCCCCACAGAGCATTAGCTACCATCCATGAGTCAGTGTAGAGATAGAGCCTTGGCCACTTCTCTCGTTCAGCAATATCCAAAGCCAGCTGGACAGCTTTAAGCTCTGCGACCTGACTCGATCCACCTTCTCCCACGGTAGCTTGTGCAACTCGTCGTGTGGGGCTCCATACAGCAGCTTTCCACTTCCGGTTAGTACCTACAATTGGGCAGGAACCGTCGGTGAAAAGGGCATATCGTCTCTCACTCTCTGGTAGCTCGTTATATGGTGGGGCTTCCTCGGCCCGTGTCACTTGTTCCTCCTCTTCTTCAGAGGATAATCCAAAGGTCTCACCTTCAGGCCAGTTTGTTATAATTTCCAGAATCCCAGGGCGATTCAGGTTTCCAATACGGGCGCGCTGCGTGATCAGGGCCATCCATTTGCTCCACGTGGTGTCGGTGGCGTGATGTGTGGTAGGAACCTTTCCCTTGAACATCCACCCCAGCACCGGTAGTCGAGGTGCCAGAAGCAGCTGTGCTTCAGTACCAATCACCTCTGAGGCAGCTTGGACTCCTTCATAGGCGGCTAAGATTTCCTTCTCTGTGGGAGTGTAGTTGGCTTCGGATCCTCTGTAGCTTCGGCTCCAGAATCCCAGTGGTCGTCCCCGAGTCTCACCCGGCACCTTCTGCCAAAGGCTCCATGACAGACCGTGGCTCCTGGCTGCAGAGTAAAGCACATTCTTCACCTCTGATCCCGTCCTGACTGGGCCAAGGGCTACCGCATGAGCGATTTCCTGCTTGATCTGGGCGAAAGCTTGCTGCTGTTCTGGGCCCCAGTGGAAATCGTTCTTCTTGCGGGTAACCAGGTAGAGAGGGCTCACGATTTGGCTATACTCGGGAATGTGCATCCTCCAGAAGCCTATGGCACCTAGGAAAGCTTGTGTTTCCTTCTTGCTGGTCGGTGGAGACATTGCTGTGATCTTATTGATGACTTCAGTGGGAATCTGACGCCGTCCATCTTGCCACTTCACTCCCAGAAACTGGATCTCTCGAGCAGGTCCCTTGACTTTGCTCCTCTTGATGGCGAAGCCGGCCTTCAGGAGAATCTGAATGATCTTCTCTCCCTTCTCAAAGACTTCTGTTGCAGTGTTTCCCCACACGATAATGTCGTCAATGTATTGCAGGTGTTCTGGAGCCTCACCCTTTTCCAGTGCAGCCTGGATCAGTCCATGGCAAATGGTGGGACTGTGCTTCCACCCCTGGGGCAGTCGGTTCCAGGTGTACTGCACGCCCCTCCAGGTGAAGGCAAACTGAGGCCTGCATTCTGCTGCCAGAGGAATGGAGAAAAAGGCATTTGCAATATCAATGGTCGCATACCATTTTGCTGCCTTGGATTCCAGCTCATACTGAAGCTCCAACATGTCTGGTACGGCAGCGCTCAGTGGTGGTGTGACTTCATTCAGGCCACGGTAATCCACTGTCAGTCTCCATTCTCCGCTGGACTTACGCACGGGCCATATAGGGCTATTAAAGGGTGAACGAGCCTTGCTTACCACCCCTTGGCTCTCCAGCTCACGAATCATCTTATGGATGGGGACCACAGAGTCTCTGTCGGTGCGATATTGCCTACGGTGCACTGTTGCTCGGGCGATCGGCACCTGTTGTTCTTCAACTTTCAGTAGTCCCACAGCAGAGGGGTCGTCTGAGAGTCCAGGCAAGGTACTCAGTTGTCTGATGCCTTCTGTCTCTAGAGCAGCTATGCCAAAAACCCAGCGGTATCCTCTTGGGTCTTTGAAATATCCATTTCTGAGATAGTCTATGCCCAAAATGCATGGGGCCTCTGGACCAGTCACAATGGGGTGTTTCTGCCATTCTTTCCCAGTTAGACTTACTTCAGCTTCCAGTACAGTCAGCTCCTGGGATCCTCCTGTCACCCCAGAAATGGAAATGGGTTCTGCTCCCACGTACCTTGATGGCATCAGAGTACACTGAGCACCGGTATCAACCAGGGCCGTATATCTTTGTGGGTCAGATGTTCCAGGCCATCGGATCCACACAGTCCAGTAGATCCGATTGTCCCTTTCCTCTACCTGGCTAGAGGCAGGGCCCCCCTATTCCTGGTCATGGCATACATTGCTCTCTTCTTGTAAATATGTTTCTGAGCTTCCTTCAAGAGGATCAGTCATATCATCATTCCTGTACTGTCTGGCGTTCTGTGCACGAGAGACCGGACCAACATTGATTCTAGATGGGCTCTTTGTGGTAGGTGTTTCTCTTTTCAGTTCACGTACCCGGGCTGCTAAGGAGGAGGTGGGTTTTCCATCCCACTTCCTCATGTCTTCTCCATGCTCCCGAAGAAAAGACCAGAGGTTACCTCGGGGTGTGTATCCTCTCTCCCTGGCTGAGGAGCGCCTGCTCCTAATGGCAGAGACTCTCATTGGCTCTGGTGAGATATGGTAAATTTTTTCCTTAAGTTCTTTTTTCAGTTTCTGATGGCCTTCTTCAATCAAGCTCCGGACTTGCTCAGCCAGTCTTGTTTCCACAGACGAGACATGGGTACGAACTGGGGCAGTGACAGTGTCCTCGTAAATTCTTAGTTTATTAGCCAAGACACCTACCCTGTCCTCACCTTCCCTCCATTGCAGTGTTGCCAGGTAACGTGAGTACATCTCGGGTCCAAGCCGTGCAAATCTCAACCACATCCGTGATGTGCACTGGACACCATCTGGGTTTTTAGGAAATCTCTCATCTTCTGAAAAAAGGATTTCCAACACAGCCAATTCCCTCAGGCATCGGATACCTTGTTCTATTGTGTTCCATTTTCCTTGGTGCACTTGGAGGTCTTCTTTACAAAGGTATCTATCCTTCACACTTGTTAGCAGTCGCTGCCAGAGGCTGAGAGGTTCTTGGCTTTTCCCAATCCCCTGGTCAATGACCACATCCCAGGACAACGATCCCAGTTGCCTGGCCTCACTTCCATCCAGAATGGTGTCATTGGCTGCAGCGTCCCAGATGTGGAGCAGCCAGGTCAGGATGGACTCGTTGGTCTGGCGGGTGAATTCCCTTCGCAGGTCACGCAGCTCACCCAGAGATAGAGAGCGAGTGATGATTTCTGGCTCTGTCTCTTCTGCTGATTGTGAAGGTCCTGCTGCACCCTCATCAGTCACTATGCGGACTGATTTGGTCCTTGATTTCTTCTTCTGAACGGGGGCAACTGCTACTGGTTTAGGCTGTTCCGGTTCGGTGATGGTTTGTGTGGAGATGCTGATGGCACCCTTAGTCCCTTTCTCCTCTGTGACCATCTGCGTAGATGTGGACACTGTTGCCTCACTTTTGGCTTCTTTCTCCTCTGTGAGGGTCTGTGTAGATGAGGACACTGTTGCCTTGCTTTGGTTCCTTTCACCTCTGTGACACTCTGTGTAGACACTGATATTGTTGCTCTGCTTCTTTTCCCCTCTTCCTCTTCCTTCAGAACACGCTGTATCACACCATGTAGTGTTTTGATTCTAAGCATGGTGCGGGCCGTGCAGAGAAGACAAAGCAGGACTAACAACAACATCATGCTGTCCTTGGCATCCAGAGGGTATTCCATATTTTCAAAAACTGCTGTGTCATGCCTGAAAAGCTGGAAAAAATCATTCTTCACCCCTCCCCACAGGGGCTGGGTGAGATTGTTGAGGCCCCAGATGTAGCATCCTAGACCAGAACAAGAAAACAAAAATGGGTGTATATTCTGAATAATGTTCATTGCCTCAGAGTTTATCAAGCAATGGACATAATAGACTACTAAAGCAATTTTAGTACCATACCCTGGTCTACGCAGGAGCATTAAGACTGGCAGATAGTACCCCAGTTGTGGAAAAATATAGAGAGATAGATATAAGACACATGTAAGCATGTTGAGCATCATAGTGAACAGGTGTGTTCTTCAATACAAAATTGTAATTCTGACTTTTCTCAGTGCCTTGTGCCCCACGTTGGGCGCCAAAAATGTAGTGGTTTGAAGGCAAAACAAATGAGAGGCTCCAAGTCAGAGATACAATTTAATAGGAAAAAAAAAAAGGAAAGAAAGTAAAATAAAATAGATGCAATAATACAAAAGACCACTGACAGAGTCAGAATACAACCTGAGCGTAGTGATGGAAGCAGTCCAGATGAGGTGGTCTTCCTGAAGCAGTGATCCTGTAGAAAGGTCTGGTAGCTCGGGTCCTCTGGGAATCCAGTGGGTAAGCGCCCCTCTGGTGTTCAGAGTCTCAGCTTATATCCAGGCTGGAATGCTTGGTTTCTCCCTCTGGGCGGAGCATCCCACAATGGGATTGTGAGTCATGTGATAAGGCCTGATGGGCCCATTAACAGGAGGTAGTCCAGGAGGGGGTTATCTGCGAGCTGTGTAGCAAAGGTGCTGATGGCCCATTAACAGAAGATAAGCCAGAGTGGAGGAGGCAGGGAGCACTGCCTCACCTGGTTTCAACAGTTCATGAAGATGGTGATAGAATATACTTCAACCCAGGACAATGGTCATGAGCGTGGTTACTGATACCATTTTGAACAGTTACAGATGTTTTATCTTCAGCTTGGTCGGTCCTACAGCTTGTACAGCCCACGATTGTACCCCATGAAGGACCTTCTTCACTCGTGTGTAGTGTATCCATGGTTCCACTCCAGCCACTTTGACTTCTGTGAAGGTGATTAGCAGTACCTGATGGGGACCAGTCCACCTCTCTTTCAGTGGTTCTTCGTTCCAGGTTTTGATGTACACCTCGTCTCTTGGTTTGATGACGTGGACTGGATTCTCAAGAGTCAGCGGCCTATTCCACAGAAGGACACTTCGAAGCTGTGCTAGAGTTTTTCCGAGAGACAGAACATAGTTATACACATCCTGTTTCCCTGTGATATGTACATTTGGATTGGGGTCAGGAGATTCATATGGTTTCCCATACAATATCTCATAAGGACTAACTGACATTCTACTCCTGAGTTTTACCCTAATTCTCAGCAATGCTATTGGTAAAGCTTGTAGCCACTGCAATTTGGCTTCCTGGCATATCTTACTGAGCTGCCTCTTCAGTATTTGGTTCATTCTCTCTACTTGTCCACTTGACTGGGGTCTTCACGGCGTATGGAGGTCCCAAGCTATTCCCAATGATCTACTAACCTCCCGTACCACTGTGGCTACAAAATGTGGGCCTCTATCTGATGATATCCCCAGGGGCACCCCAAACCTGGGAATAATCTCTTGTAATAACCACTTAACTGTTTCCTTTGCTTGATTGGTGCGACAAGGAAGGGCTTCCGGCCATCCAGAAAATGTGTCAACCCCTACTATCAGATACTTATATCCTTGAGTCCTTGGTAGCTCCACACAATCTACCTGCCAATAATCTCCTGGTTCTATCCCTACTCAAATTTTTCCTAGCTGTGCCTTTGGCCTGGCCACTGGATTGTTTTTCAAGCAAATTTCACATTTGGACAGTACTCATTTAGGCATTGTTTGCATCCGTCCTGAGATTAGGTGACGTGTCAACAATTTTACCAATGCCTCTGCACCCCAGTGAAAATCATTATGTTTCATTTGTAAAATTTCTCTCATTACCAAAGGGAGTAGCACTATTTGTCCTTGTGTGGTTACATACCACCCTTCTGCGTTCTTCTGTGCCTTCAGCAGATGCGCCAGTCTGTCATCTTCTACTGTATATTTTGACTTAGGAGGCAAATTAAGTTGAGAGACAATAAATTTTGATGGTATCCATGCCATTATTGTCTGCACTTCTCGCGCCACCTGGCGGGCTGTCCAATCTGCCTTTTGGTTCCCCTCACAAACTTTGGAGTTGCCTGACTGATATGCTTTGCAGTGCATGATTGCCACCTGTTCAGGCTTCTGTACTGCTTTTATCAGTCGTAAGAATGCATCTTGATGTTTAATGTGTGTCCCTTGGGAGGACAGCAGTCCTCTTTCCTTCCATAGTGTTCCATGTACGTGTACTACCCCGAAGGCATATTTTGAGTCAGTCCATATATTGACTATCTTCCCTTCACTTACTTCTAGTGCCCTGGTTAATGCAACCAGTTCTGCCCTCTGGGCAGATGTGTTTGGTGGTAATGCTTTTGCCTCCACTACTGTATCAATTGTGGTTACGGCATATCCAGCATATCTGATTCTGTTTTCCATGAAGCTGCTTACATCTGTGAAGAGCTCACATTCTGGTTGCTCCAGAGGGATGTCTTTCAGATCTGCTCTTGCTGAATAGGTGTATTCAATTACTTCTACGCAGTCATGTTCCAGTGGGCCTTCCTCAGCTGTAGTACCTAGGAACGAAGCTGGATTCAAAAGGTTAGTTGTTTTTAGTGTAACGTCATCCTGCTCGGTCAGGGTTACCTGGAATTTCATCATCTGACTTGGGGAAAGCCAGTGTCCCCCTTTTTTTTCCAGGACCGTGGTTACAATGTGTGGCACATAGACATCAATATGTCTTCCCATCGTGAGTTTCCTGGCTTCTTGTATCAATAGCACAGTAGCTGCCACCGCCCACAGACATGAAGGCCACCCGGCACTTACGTTGTCGAGTTGTTTGGAAAAGTAACCTACCAGCCTTTTCCAGCTGCCCAATCGTTGGGTCAGGACTCCCAATGCCAGTCACTGCCTTTCATGTACATACAGCTGAAAGTCCTTAGATCAGGTTACCCTAACGCAGGAGCAGTCGTTAGTGCTTCCTTTAATTTCTGGAAGGCCTCCTTCTGTAGTTTGCCCCAGCTGAACGGCTGCGTCTTCTGAGCCTCATATAAGGGTTTCGCAATGAGTCCATAGTCCATGATCCACAGGCGACACCACCCAGTCATTCCAAGGAAAATCCGCAGCTCGTGTAGATTCTGAGGTTCTGGAATAGCACAAATGGTTTGGATACGATTAGTACCTAGTTTTCTCTACCCTTGTGAGATTTCACATTCCAGATAAATCACAGTCTGTTGGGCAATTTGTGCTTTTTTCTCTGGATACCTTATATCCTCCCATTCCCAATGAATTTAAGATTTCAGTTGTTACCTTTATGCAGGTTGCTTCTTCCTCAGTTGCAATCAGGATATCATCTACATACTGGAGTAGTAGGTATTGGTCTCTTGGTACCTGTCCTTCTTTAGTCCAGATTTCCAGTTCCTTTGCCAGCTGACGCCCAAATAGGGTCAGTGAGTTTTTGAAACACATCGGCAATCTACTCCAGGTAACCTGAGTCTTTCTTCCAGTTTTGGGATGTTCCCACTCAAAGGCAAAAAGTTTCCTACTATCTTGGTCAAGGGGTATGCAGAAAAAGTCATCCTTTAAGTCAATTGCTGTAAAACATTTATATATGTCTTGCATGGATGCTAGCAATGTATAAGGATTAGCAACTACTGGATGAATGTCCTTGGTTATCTCATTTATGCCCCTTAAATCCTGCACGAGTCTATACTCACCACTGGGTTTCCTTACTGGGAATATTGGAGTACTGTATTTTGATTCACATTCTTCTAGAATTTGACACCTTAAGAATTTATCAATGGTCTTTGCTATTCCCTGCCTTGCTTCTGTTTTTATAGGATAGTGTTTGATCCGCACGGCATTTGCACCCTCTTTCAATTCTACGTGAACTGGCTGTGCTAATTTAGATTTTCCAGGTACATCTCTTTCCCATACCGAGAGAATTACTGCATCTTCTACTTCCTTAGGAATATTAGGAGTTGGTTTTTCTTTTATCATTAAAATCTTTCCTGTTTTTGACTGGGGTATTCTCATGAGAAGTTCACCATTCTCAAAAGTAATTACTGCCGCAGGTGCTGTCAATAAATCATGCCCGAAGAGTGAGGTTGGGCACTAGGGCAGCTACAGGAATTCATGTGTTAAAACTTTATTCCCAAGGCTCAAATCTAGGGGTTGCAGAAATGGCTGTATTTCTTCCCTCCCTGTGGCTCAAACAATTACTGTTGACTTATTTCCAATTTGTCCTTTGTCCTGGGTTGTAGTATAGGATGTGCACAAAGTATTCTATCACCATCTTAATGAACTGTTGAATCCAAGTGGGGCAGTGTTTTCCCAGACCCCCTCCCAATGGGCCATTATCTTCTGTTAATGGCCCATCAAATGCCTTGCCCATGACTCATAGATAACTCCCCCAGGGAGTCGTCTCTGTTTATTGGGCCATCAAGGACCCCCTGCATGACTCATCATCCCATTGTGAGATGCTCAACCCAGGGGGAGGAACCAAGCATTCCCAACTGGATATAATTTGGGGTTTGGGAAAGTACAGGGGGCCCTTACCCACTGGATTCCCAGAGGAACAGAGTTACCAGACCTTTCTACAGCATCACTGCTTCAGGAAGACCACCTCAGCTGGACTGCTTCTATCACCCTGCTCAGGTTGTATTCTGACTCTTTCAGTGGTCTTTTGTATTATTGCATCTATTTTATTTTCCTTTTTTTCCTTTCTTCCTATTAAATTGTATCTCTGACTTGGAGCCTCTCATTTGCTTTGCTTTCAAACCACTACAGAAAGTCCTCCTCAAACTTCTCAGTGCAGGAGGCACTGAGAAAAGTCAGAACTGCAATTTTGTATTGAAGAAGACACCTCTTCGCTATGATGCTCAACATGCTTACATGTGTCTTATACCTCTCTCTCTATATTTTTCTGCACCTGGGGCACTTTCTGCCAGTCTAAATGCTCCTGCCTAGACCAGGGTATGGTACTAAAATTGCTTTATTGGCCTATTATGTCCATTGCTTGATAAACTCCGAGGCAATGAACATCATTCAGAATATATGGCCAGATTTGTTTTCTTGTTCTGGTCTAAGATGCTACATCTGGGGCCTCAAAAATCTCACCCAGCCCCTGTGGGGAGAGGTAAAGAATGATTTTTTTCCAGCTTTTCAGGCATGACACAGCAGTTTTTGAAAATATGGAGTACCTTCTGGATGCCAAGGACAGCATGATGTTGTTGTTAGTTCTGCTTTGTCTTCTCTGCACGGCCCGCACCAAGCTTAGAATCAAAACACTACATGGTGTGATGCAGCATGTTCTGAAGGAAGAGGAAAAGGCGAAAAGAAGCAAAGCAACAGCAGCAGTGTCTACACAGACCGTCACTGAGGATAAAGGAACCAAAGGCAAGGCAACAGTGTCCTCATCTACACAGATTGTCACAGAGGAGAAAGGGACCAAAGGTGCCATCAGCATTTCCACAAAAACCGTCACCGAACCAGAACAGCCTAAACCAGTAGCAGTTGCTCCCATTCAGAAGAAGAAATCAAGGACCAAATCAGTCCGCATAGTGACTGATGAGGGTGCAGCAGGACCTTCACACTCAGCAGAAGAGACAGAGCCATAAATCATCACTCGCTCTCTTTCTCTGGGTGAGCTGCATGACCTGCAAAGGGAATTCACCCCCCAGACCATCGAGTCCATCCTGACCTGCCTGCTCTGCATCTGGGATGCTGCAGCCAATGACACCTTTCTGGATGGAAGTGAGGCCAGGCAACTGGGATCGTTGTCCTGGGATGTGGTCATTGACTAGGGGATCAGGAAAACCCAAGAACCTCTCAGCCTCTGGCAGCGACTGCTAACAAGTGTGAAGGATAAATACCTTTGTAAAGAAGACCTCCAGGTGCACCAAGGAAAATGGAGCACAATAGAACAAGGTATCCGACGCCTTAGGGAATTGGCTGTGCTAGAGATCATTTTTTCAGAAGAGGAGAGATTTCCTAAAAACCCAGATGGTGTCCAGTGCACATCACAGATGTGGTTGAGATTTGCACGGCTTGGACCACAGATGTACTCACGTTACCTGGCAACATTGCAATGGAGGGAAAGTGAAGACAGGGTAGGTGTCTTGGCTAATAAACTAAGAATTTACGAGGACACTGTCACTGCTCCAGTTCGTACCCATGTCTCTTCTGTGGAAACAAGACTGGCTGAGCAAGTCCGGAGCTTGGTTGAAGAAGGCCATCAGAAACTGAAAAAAGAACTTAAGGAAAAAATTTACCATATCTCACCAGAGCCGATGAGAGTCTCTGCCATTAGGAGCAGACATCCCCCAGCAAGGGAGAGAGGATACACACCATGAGGTAACCTCTGGTCTTTTCTTCGGGAGCATGGAGAAGACATGAGGAAGTGGGATGGGAAACCCACCTCCTCCTTAGCAGCCCGGGTACGTGAACTGAAAAGAGAAACACCTACCACAAAGAGACCATCTAGAATCAGTGTTGGTCCGGTCTCTTGTGCACAGAACTCCAGACGGTACAGGAATGGTGATATGACTGATCCTCTTGAAGGAACCTCAGAAACATATTTACAGGAAGAGAGCCATGTATGCCATGACCAAGAATAGGGGGGCCCTGCCTCTAGCCAGGTAGAGGAAAGGGAGAATCGGATCTACTGGACTGTGTGGATCCGATGGCCTGGAACATCTGACCCACAGAAATATACGGCGTTGGTTGACACTGGGGCCCAATGTACCATGATGCCATCAAGGTATGTAGGAACAGAATCCATTTCTGTTTCTGGGGTGACAGGAGGCTCCCAGCAACTGACTGTATTAGAGGCTGAAGTGAGTTTAACTAGGAACGGGTGGCAAAAACATCCCATCGCGACTGGCCCAGAGGCCCCATGCATCCTCGGCATAGACTATCTCTGGAATGGGTATTTCAAAGACACAACATGGTATCACTGGGCTTTTGGGATAGCCGCAGTGGAGAAAGAAGACATCAGACAGTTGAATACTTTGCCAGGTCTCTCAGATGACTCCTCTGCTGTGGGACTGCTGAGAGTCGAAGAACAAAAGGTACCAACTGCCACAGCAACAGTGCACCGTTGGCAATACCACACTGACAGAGACTCTGTGACTCCCATACATGAGATGATTTGTAAACTGGAGAGCCAAGGGGTGGTAAGTAAAGCTCATTCACCTTTCAACAGCCCTATATGGCCCATGTGTAAGTCCAGTGGAAAATGGAGACTGACAGTGGATTACCGTGGCTTGAATGAAGTCACACAACCACTGAGCACTGCCGTGCCAGACATGTTAGAGCTTTAGTATGAGCTGGAGTCCAAGGCAGCAAAGTGGTATGCGACCATCGATATGGCCAATGCATTCTTGTCCATTCCTTTGGCAGCAGTGTGCAGGCCCCAGTTTGCTTTCACCTCGAGGGGCGTGCAGTACATTTGGAACTGACTGCCCCAGGGGTGGAGGCACAGTCCCACCATCTGCCATGGACTGATCCAGGCTGCACTGGAGAAGGGTGAGGCTCTGAAACATCTGCAGTACATTGATGACATCATCGTATGGGGCAACACCCCAGGGGAGGTCTTCGAGAAAGGAGAGAAGATTATCCAAATTCTGCTGAAATCGGGTTTTGCCATTAAACAAAATAAGGTTAAGAGACCAGCTCAAGAAATCCAGTTCCTGGGAGTCAAGTGGCAAGATGGACGTCGCCAAATCCCCACAGAGATAATCAACAAGATCACTGCCATGTCCCCACCTACCAACAAGAAAGAAACACAAGCTTTCCTAGGTGCCATAGGCTTTTGGAGGACGCACATTCCTGAGTACAGTCAGATCGTGAGCCCTCTCTACCTGGTCACCCGCAAGAAGAACAATTTCCACTGGGGCCCTGAACAGCAACATGCCTTTGTTCGGATCAAGCAAGAGATTGCTCATGTATTAGCCCTTGGCCCCGTCAGGACGGGACCAGATGTGAAGAATGTGCTTTACTCCGCAGCCGGGAACAACGGTTTGTCCTGAAGCCTTTGGCAGAAGGTGCCTGGGGAGACCTGAGGCTGACCACTGGGATTCTGGAGCAGAAGTTACAGGGGGTCCGAAGCCAACTACACTCCCACAGAGAAGGAGATCTTGGCTGCCTATGAAGGAGTTCAAGCCGTCTCCGAAGTGATTTGCACTGAAACACAGCTGCTTTTGGCACCTCGACTACTGGTTCTAAGGTGGATGTTCAAGGGAAAGGTTCCTTCCACGCATCACGCCACTGACACCACATGGAGCAAATGGATTACCCTCATTACACAGCATGCTCATATTGGAAACTCAAATCACCTTGGGATTCTGGAAATTATAACAAATTGGCCGGAAGGTGAGACTTTTGGATTATCATCTGAAGAAGAAGAAGAGCAAGTAACACGTGCCGAGGAAGCCCCACCATATAATGAGCTACCAGAGAGTGAAAGACGATATGCTCTGTTCACTGATGGCTCCTGCCGAATTGTAGGCGCTAACCAGAAATGGAAAGCTGCAGTGTGAAGCCCCACACGACGAGTTGCACAAGCTACCGAGGGAGAAGGTGGATCGAGTAAGGTTGCAGAGCTTAAAGCTGTCCAGCTGGCTTTGGATATTGCTGAACAAGAGAAGTGGCTGAGGCTCTATCTCTACACTGACTCGTGGATGGGAGCTAATGCTCTGTGGGGATGGCTGAATCAATGGAAAAAGGCCAACTGGCAGCACAGAGGAAAACCCATCTGGGCTGCTGAGATTTGGCAGGACATCGCCGCCCAAGTAGAGAGGTTGACTGTTAAAGTTCGACACGTGGATGTAGACGTACCTAAGAGCCGGGCTAATGAAGAACATCACAACAACGAGCAAGTGGACAAAGCTGCCAAGGTGAAAGTATCACAGGTTGATCTAGACTGGCAGCACAAGGGAGAATTGTTCCTAGCTTGTTGGGCCCATGATGCCTCTGATCATCAGGGAAGAGATGCGACATACCGATGGGCCCGTGACGGAGGAGTGGACCTTACTATGGACAGCATCTCCCAGGCTATCCATGACTGCGAGACCTGTGCTGCGATCAAACAGGCCAAGTGAGTGAAGCCTCTGTGGTATGGCGGACGATGGTCAAAGTATAGGTATGGGGATGCCTGGCAAATTGACTACATCACCCTTCCCCAAACCCGCCAAGGAAAGCGCTACGTGCTGACCATGGTGAAAGCCACCACTGGATGGTTAGACACCTACCCTGTGCCTCATGCCACTTCCCAGAACACCATTTTGGGCCTTGAAAAGCAAGTCCTGTGGAGACACGGCACCCCTGAGAGAACTGAGTCGGACAGTGGGATCCATTTCAAGAATGGCCTTATGAACACCTGGGCTAGGGAACATGGTATTGAATGGATATATCACATTCCTTATCACGCACCAGTTGCCGGGAAAGTTGAACGGTGCAATGGACTACTAAAGACTGCCCTGAAGGCACTTGGCGGAGGGACCTTCAAGAATTGGGAAATAAACTTAGCCAAAGCCACCTGGATGGTCAACACCCGAGGATCTATCAATCGAGCTGGTCCTGCCCAGTCTGAACCCTTACATCCTTCCATATAATTCAGTACAGAATGTGTAGCCCCAGGGTCCATAAGGAACCTGACCTCTTTCCCTTCCAAGAGTAAGGTTACCATAGGTTACTTTGGTTCTGGCTTCTGCTCGCATAAAACCATGATTCCGACTGCATTGTGTACCTGAGGATCACTAGTCTGGCTGAACCGGTTTGGGCACTCTCTCTTCCAATGTCCTGTCATTTGGCGGTACGCGCATTGATTGATGGATATATTTCCATGGCCTCTGCCAAAACCACCTCTACTACCTCCCCGACCGGTTTTACCTCTTCCCCGCCCTTGTCCTTGTAGAACTGCCAAAAGACTCTGGCCTTGTTTCCGAGCAACCTCTTTCTCCCGGTTATTGAAAACGTTCCAAGCTACCTGAAGCATTCTGTCTAGCTTTAACTCTTTGCTGTCTAGTTTTTGAAGCTTTTTCCCAATGTCTTCCTGTGAGTGGCCTAGGAAAATAAAGGCAAGTTGAACCTTTGCTTGCTCACTGTCTTTTTGCAAGTCAGTATATTTCCTAGACACTTCCTTACGTTTTTCTGGAAAAGCAGTAGGAGATTCCTTTTTCTCTTGTCAGATTTCATACAACTTAGACCAGTTCAAAGTTTTAGGTATTGCCTTTTGAACACCTATGCAAGTCCACTCCTGGTATTTCTTTAGCCTCATCATATGTATTCCAGCTGGGTCGTTAGGGTCTCACCCGGGGCCCTCAGTGGAAAAATGATAATCCAACGTTCCTGTCACCAAACCATTTCGTATGTCATCCCTAGCCCTCTCCTTTGCTGCCTGAATCACCATATCCTTTTCCGTCTCATCCATCAAGGTATCTAATATTACCTGAATATCTTCCCAATCAGGATTCTGGGTTTACATTATCATCTTAACCACACGGGCTACCTTATCTGAGTTCTCTCTATAAGTTCCATGTGACTTTTTCCAAATTACCAAATCGGCTGGCGAGAAAGGTACTTTCCCAAACACAGGTCCCTCAGCTCCTACTCCCTGCCTCAGCGGTGCAGTAATTGTTTTCTTTTGCTTGCCCGATTTTATTATGCCCTTTCCTGCCTTAGGCCATGCTGGTGCCAGTCTTCCTTGCGTACAATGGGCTATTGGGGCATTTCATTCTTCCTCATTATCACTATTTTCCGTTCCATCCCTTCTGCACTCCCCTCCTTTTGTCCCCATCCCTGTTCCACAATTAAATCCTGATTATTACCCGGGAAAGGAGCGGCAGACAATTGTGGCAAAGGAGGGTTCGAGGAGGCAGAGGGGACAGGAGCTAGCAACGGAGGCATAGGTGGGAGAGGAGGGTATCCCTGAGGGGGTGTCGGTGGAGGGATAAAGTTTTGAGTAGGAGTCAGCGGGGAAGGGGGGTAGTTCCGAGGAGACAGCACAAGCGGGGAAGGGGTAAGGGAATCAGGTGGAGTGAGAGGGACTGCGACGACGGAACTTCATGTTACTGAAGCATTAGTACAAACAGTGTGTCCTATTAACAAATCGGGGTCCTCATCTCCCTCCGTTTTTCCTAAAACCAAGTGTTCTATACAGTGCTTATCTTGGACAAGCCAGACACTGATTGTTTTCAAGGAGCAGTGCTTTCAATTTACACTCTGTTAACCACTGAGGTTTTTCTCTCAGGTAAAAGAATAAATCAACATAAGGAATTTCATACAACTTTGCCTCTTTTTTACAATGCTCCATCAACTGTGATATTAGATCTGATTGCAACGACCCATTCTTCAGCCACCTCTGATTATCAGACAAAACATAATATGGCCAACATGCATTGCAATAATTGATCAATTTATCTTTCCGCAACTCTTGACCAAAATTCCCTTCTTTCCAATGTGCCAACAGACAACCCAATGGAGAAGTACTCGGAATGGGGGCATTGCCCCCTAAAATTCCTTTTAACCCTTTTAGCTTCTCCATATTACAGCCATATAAAACCACTGATGCCGAGCCTGCAGAGCTTTCACCCTGTCTGATGGACGGCTCCTAGGCAATACCAGGAATTCCTTTTAGCTCAACCAAGCGTGGCTTTCAACCCTGACTTCCAAGCAAGCAACCAGACCAGACCAAAATAAAGCACCTTCCTTACCTTTCCAGGAGACGTTGTGAGCAGCAGGGGTCCCGCCCCGATGGTCTCCCCGAGAAGTCCTCGGTAGTGCCGGCTTGGATGTGATCGGGTCAGGGGTTCCTCAGCAGCACTCACAGGGTCCCGTTTGGGATCGCCAAAATGTTAGTGTCAGAAAAACACATAATCACGGGAGATGATTATGCCAGTGCTTTATTGAGAGCTCTCGGAGCCAGGGGTCTGAGACCCAAATCTTGGCTCTCTGAAAATCAGAACAGACAAGGTTTTATACTTTGTTGTTACATAAGTATACATGTTAATTATTAAATCCCATTGTTCCATTGATTTTACCCAGTTATGAATTAGTGACTATCAGTTCTCATGATTCTGGTATAGGATAATAATCATATTTGATTATCAGACAGTTGACAATCATGTCGTCTATGATTCGGTACAGTTTCATCTGTTCTAAGTAAAGAACATCTAATCTTAAGGCCTACGTAGAATCATACTTATCCCCTGCCCTCCTTCTTTTGATTTGTTGCCTAGGCAAAGCTATACTTGATTTAGCTGAAACAATAGCATGAGCATAATGTCCTAGCTGCAGTCACACAAGTGTTTGCCTCCCTCCCAGCCTGGATACCCTAGAAATCATTTTAACCCTATACTATCACAAGTAGATCAGGTTGCAAAGATAGAAGTGTCAAAGATAGATTTAAATTGGCAACACAAAGGACAGTTGTTCCTATCCCAATAGGCCCATGATGTCCCAGGTCATCAAGGCAGAAATGCCACCTATAAGTGGGCACGAGACCGAAGAGTGAATTTAACCATAGATAGTGTTTCTCAAGTCATCCATGACTGTGAGACGTGCTGCAATTAAGCAGGCCAAGCGAGTGAAACCCTTATGTTATAGTGAGCAGTAGTCCAAATACAAGTATAAAGAAGCCTAGCAAATTGACTATATCACCCTTCCCCAAACCCGCCAAAACAAGTGCTATGTGCTGACCCATTCTTGAGATTGTTTTTGCTCAAAAACCTAGTTACACTTAGTGGGTAATGCAAAAAAATAGAAAAACCAGTTGTGTACCACAAGAAAACCTAATCCTAAGTAAGAATTGAGTGTAAAAGTCCACGGTGTTAGGTATGATGCAGATGGTAATAGAATAAGGGGTAGATAATGTAATGGGTTTTGTAAAGAACATGTTATTCTATCCCATCTGGGTAGAGCAGAATCGCTTATCTTTGCCCAAATGGGTCAGGGTCGCTTATCAGATGGAGTGCTACTTATCTCTCTTCATTGTTTCACTACTCCCATGGGAATATCTTCTGCTAATGGACCATTAAGAGCTCATCAATGACATGACACATTACACTGCACTATTGTAAGATGCTCCACAAAGGGAGGAGGAGCCAAACCATCTTAACCTAGATAAAAAAGAGCCACAGTCCCACTAGTTTTCCAGTTTTCCACTAGATCCCTGCAGGAAGACCGGACCCATCTCACCATTACTGGACCCTTTTTTTTCTTCAACGGGACCATCTCTACTCCAACAGAACCACATCTGCCACTCCAGGAGGGATTACTTTGGACTGCTTCCAACACCCTGACCAACAGGGTGTCAGGTTGTATTTCTGACTCTGTCAGGGTTTTCTAAAATTTCTTGTTTGTTTATTTGCTTGCTTATTCTTCTGTACTACAACATCTGTATTTTTATATCCCTAGTAAAGAACTGCTATACCTATTCCCAAAATCTTTGCCTAACAGCCTTTTAATTGCAAATTTATAATAATTTAGTAAAAGGGGGAGGGGCTTACATTTCAAGGGAGACTCCAACCCTCCCTGGCAAATACCTGTCTATCTGAACCAAGAAAGTGATGTATAGGAACATCGTCTCTGGCTATCAGAATAGATTTTTCTGCAACACACTTTCGCAAAACCTCTATCCGCTCAACTTGAGAGACTTATTTGACTGTTGTCGATGGGACAACTGATTCCAGAGCCTGACAGGACATGATTCATCAGTACTACACCTTCCTATTACTTCAACAGCATTAGAGAATCTATTCAGGGACTCACTGTCATTTCAAATTGCCCTTGATGACAGTGATGGACAGTTTATCCACTCAATGTCTCGACATGCTGCCACGATCCGCTCACACAAGCGGGGTTCGTGATGGTTTCTTTTAGAGATCTCAGAGCGCAAAAGACACAGCGGGGGACAAACTCAGTTTACTCAATCACAAATGCACCTTTATTTAGTGCCAACAAATGCGATAGTGGGGAGAGAAAAGAGAATAGTAAGAAAGACAGAGAAAGGGGAATGGGGATTATAGCTACCAACGTGGAGGGTCGAGTCCTCGAGGCTTTTGAAGATGCCTATAGACGCGAGTTTCTCCAGCGGGGTGATCACAAAGTCTGTGGTTAACTCAGGGGTTCTTATAGTCCTCTCCAAAGCAACAGGCAGTTGGCCAAACAGGTGGGGGAAATCATCGCAGTGGGTTCATTTAGAGAACTCAGAACAAGTCGGTCGTCAGCAGGTACAGTGTCAACCAGTACAAGTCAGCAGGCGCAGTCACTTCACCGTGACTTGCCCATTGTTTCTGCTCAGGTTCTGATGTTCCAATATGCATGCTGGGTTTTTCCATCAAACACATCTGCAGGCAGCACTTGGCCAACATCCCACCTCAGCCAGGCCAGAACTCCTGTATTGAGATTTTAAAGTCCCTTTTAGGGGTTTCAGTCTCTGTCCTTGACGAGGGTCGTGAGGCAGACGAGGGATCTTCGGACCGTCTCTTACACCACCCCGTGACTCACGATTGTCGTCAAGAGAGCTCCTTCAGCAGGGTTCCGTAGTCTTGCGAAGTCTTCAGGACTCATCCATGTTAGTAGCATATCCCGGAAAAAACAGAGACAGTAGAGAGTGTGTGTGAATGAAAGAGGGAGAAAGAGGAAAAAATAGAAAAAGGAAATAAAAACAAATTAAAATCAATCAATATCGATTAAAACAATTTCTTCAAAATAATCAAAACATCATAAAATTTCTCAAAGTTATAACAATTTTCAAACAACAGCTTAATTTTGATTACAATATAACATAAAACAACAACAATAATCAAAACAAGCAACCAACAATTTCAAATTAATCTGCTATTGGAGGTCTAGTTTTTGCTGTTTGGGTAGTACGTCTCGTGTCAATAACTTTGGGAGTGTCTCTTGCAAAAGGGGTCTTGACTAAACTGTGTGCTTCCATTATAGATGCCAAGTGTGTCAACTTCTCCATCATTTTCCAATTTAGGATGTATAAAATGACTGATAATACAAAACCAATCAAAACCACAATCAAAAGAACAACAAATGGGATGACACACTTTGTTCAGGATACCTGTGGCAGTAGGTGACTACCCAAAAAGGGTATCCCACCACCTGTGTTCAGCATCTTTTCTTACCCTTTCTCTCACATTGTGATAAATAGTTATCAGGGTTTTCTCTCCGTTTTTCTTGATCTTTTCCAAAATCTCAGGTAAGTCCTGATCAAGCAACAATTGCTTCACTAAAGTAAAATTCATCCCAATAAGGGGAGGCAATAATTTGTGCATCACTGTATAATCAGATTGTAAAAGGTGATAAGAGGTAACTGGAGTTATGTACAAAAAATCACATCCTGTAATTGTAGTAAGGTTACAAACACAATAATTTGAGTGATTCTTAAGATTCACTACTATTTCTTCTACAAACACTACATCACAAGCAGTTTTAAAGCATGCACACCCATTGCCTATATATATTAGCACTGTTTCAGAAGTCTGGTTAGGGTGAATTTCAAAGTGGCAGATATTTTGTTCAGTGTCCAGACAAATGTCTTGAGCTATGATTGCATTACTCTCACAGAAGAAACCTTGCTTTTCCTGAACAATACATGATTCTAAATTAACCGTTTGCCATTTCTCACCATTTTGACGGGCCCATTCTCTGTGCTCAAAAGGATAGAGAATGATTCAGTCCTAATGCCATGATAGGAAATATCGAGTGCACAGAGGCATTACATATGGTTAACACAAAAGCTGTAACTGTGTTGGTATTGGGGTTATAGGTAAAGTATACCAATTTCTACCAGGATTGGAATTCCTTTTCAAAATCATTTGCATTGTCTCAAATTATTTTTCAAATTTCAGTAGGAAAAGTGCCTTCTCCTCCTTCCCTTATGATTGAGGCAACAACTATCTGCATCCAAAGCTGTGTCTGAATGCAGCTAAGAGCCAAAGAAACATTGTTTTGTGTGGCACCAAGAGCATCAATTATCATTTTGTGATCATTCACATTCACCTTTTTCCAATTTGGTAATATGTTTGATAGCAACCACAGATGTGTCCCCAAAGCCAATAAGGATAACAGCAATGGTTGCTGTAATTTGGTCAAATCCCTAGTTTTGGCAGCCAATTTTTTCATTAATACTTCTAAAAATTCCCAATTTAAAATATTTATCATGGTTTATATGGCCTTCATGTCCCTCGGAGATCTCCTGTGAAAAGTAAGCACAACAGAATCTGCCACCAAAAGGCAGAAAGTTAGAATGATGGAAATTCTCCAGTGTGCATTTATCCGATACTCTTTCCCTAGAGCATCAAAGGTTACCCATGTGTTTTTATTCAGAGGGGTTTTTAGCACTAGTGGTACCTCTCCCACCGTGGGGAGGTCCACCAAAACAGGTTGTCCAGGGTAACGTGCTGGATTCTTAGAATCACTTGGTCCCTGTAGTGAGGGAACTATGCCTGGAGCTGTTGGGCCAAAAGGAAAAGCATCAGTAAACCAAGGACTTGCTGACTGTTCGGGGGAAAAGGGAGGGGTAATGACTGAGGCAGGTTTGTCTTGGATGCTATCCAAGTTTTCTGCTTCTTATACTGCCAGTTTTTTTACAGCTCCTTCAGTTATTGAGATGTTACAATAATATTCAATCTGAGCACACCACTTTCTTACTGAGGCTGTCTGGGCAACCCCGTCAGCTGGGGGAGTCCCAGTAGTGACTGACTTAAAAACTTGGAAAGGCCCTCTCCAAACAACTGGTTGTTGTTGTACAATCTTCTCTACTTCTATGAGAGCTAGACTAACCACAGACAAGCCTTTTTCCCAGGCAATATACCTCTTTTCAGCATCCTTAAAACCATGGGAATAAAAACCAGGAGGCCATGTCGGACCCTCAGGACCCCACTGCCCTATGTGTACTGACAACTCTGAGGAAACAAATCCCCATTCTACCTGAAAAGGATCTGTTGAGTGGATAGGGCTTAGGGCCTGATGAGCAGTTGCTTCAAAAATCAGTAATTGCATTGCTTCTTCTTGAGAAGCAGTCCATTCTCATTTTACCCCTTTTCTTAGTAAGTTATAAAGAGGCCTAGCAATAATAAAAAAATCTGCAATGTCTTTTCCCCAAAACACTAATAATCCCAAGGCATGCTGTAGATCTTTCCTGGACTCAGGCACTTTAATTTGATCTAAGGAGGTTAGGGTGTCAGATGGGATACATGTCATACCTCCTTTCCACCAGATACCCAAAAATTTTACTTCTTGAGAAGGTTTTTGTATTTTCTCTGAGGCGATCTGCAAACCAAGGCTTTCTAAGTGGGAAATTATTTTCTGTTGAACACCCCCCACTTGCTGTGTCTTATTGTTTAAAACTTGTGCTAGGGAGTGCTGTGGCTTGTTGCCCAAGGCCTGTGGAGGAGGAGGGTTGTTGGTTGGATGATTCCAATACAATAGGTTTGGGACAGGGCCAATTAGAAATTATTTTAGCCAATTTATCATAAGGTAATTTATCCATTATTTCTCGCGGCACTCCCCTTTTCAGTCCTAGCGACCACAGTTGCTGCCGGTTGGAAATTTGTTTTCCCTTTTCTGATTTTTCATTAGGAGAGGCAATGTGCCTGACTCCTCTGGGTTTTTCTGGTTTGTCCTCTGAGTACTTCACTGGTCCATATTTTCTACTGTAACTTAACTCCTCTGCTACCTCACTCCATGTCCAAAGTTTATGACTGCTGTTATATTGTGTGCTAGAAGTTGTAAAAGGTGAGGAGTCAGTGGAACCAGTTTGATCTCTTGTATGGCCAAGAAATCTTTCAAGTCTATCTACCGGAGAGATAGATGCTATTGTTTTTTGAAGAAGAATTGCTGTTGGTTTAAGAGACTCTGGCAAACCTCGAATTAGGGGGGTCATAATCTCAGGTTTGACAGGCTGTTGCATTGGTGACTCATAGCCAGAGATTAATTTCCTTTCATGTATCATTTGCAAGCATGCAGCTTTGTGTATGTTTTCTAGTTGGTCTGAGGTGCCAACTATTGCCAGAGGGTCACCCCTCTCAAGGGGGTTTAACCCCCCTGCCCAGTAAGCTGCAGGCTGTGTCAGGGACCATGGAGCACGCATATTTCCTGTTGCTAAGAAAACTTCATGTCCCCAATAGCCACTTGCTTCTTGTTCACTTAATTTAATTTGGTCGCCTCCTGTGAGGGAGACTCTAAAGACATACTCCATCTCTGATTCACTAGGAAGACGGGAGTATTCTTTCTTTAGCTAATTCAGTGGCTGTGTATGGTATTTCTTTGGTGGTTATGTGGGGATCACGATCTTCTTCATTTATATAATTATATTCTGTTTTAATGAGAGGTCTCAAGTTGGAGCAACAGTGTTCCCCACAATTTTGCATGTGTACTGATTCTTTTTGAGGGTATATTTGTTTAATGTTGTATGTCTCCTTTCCTTCTATTTCTGTGGTGAATCTGAAGATTTTAAGTTTTTACTTCGCCCTTCTGCAAGGGAAATCTGCAGCAAATAATTCTGATTTCTTTCCTGTTCTAATTGTTTTTGCAAAGCGTCTACCAAATTCTGCAGGGATTCTGTTATTGCTTTTTCTTCACTTACCCGTTCAAAACGGGTTCCTATGGCTGCTGAAAGACAGGCCCCCAAAACTGAGCAAAGAATGGTTTTATTTCTGCACAGTTTATATCTAGCATCATGCTGCAAAGAATATATTCTATCTACAATGTTTTCAAAGTTAAACCAATTATTCTGTGCCCACCTTTCTCCGTCTGCAGAAGGTTTAGCACCATGTTTTGCTAGCAAAGCATAAAATGCATTCTTATGTTTTTCACTCATTTTGTGAAGGGACCAAAACCACTCTCAGGGAGGTACGCTTAAAGTTACACCAAAGGCACAGCTAAAACTGTTTCGCTTCGCTTCCCTGGAATGGGCGAGGAGACCAAAACTGCCTGGGAGGTTCACCTTAGTTACAAATGGTTGTCTCCTCAACTACACCAAGCAGCCCAAAACACACACACAAAAAAAACCTAACTACAGTCCCATCTTTTGCACAATGAGATCTTTTTGTGAAATCCCGATGGACAGGGAGTGCTATAGAGAGATAGATATAAGACACATGTAAGCATGTTGAGCATCATAGCGAAGAGGTGTCTTCTTCAATACAAAATTGTAATTCTGACTTTTCTCAGTGCCTTGTGCCGCACGTTGGGCGCCAAAAATGTAGTGGTTTGAAAGCAAAACAAATGAGAGTCTCCAAGTCAGAAATACAATTTAATAGGAAAAAAAGGAAAGAAAGTAAAATAAAATAGATGCAATAATACAAAAGACCACCGACAGAGTCAGAATACAACCTGAGCGTAGTGATGGAAGCAGTCCAGATGAGGTGGTCTTCCTGAAGCAGTGATCCTGTAGAAAGATCTGGTAGCTCGGGTCCTCTGGGAATCCAGTGGGTAAGCGCCCCTCTGGTGTTCAGAGTCTCAGCTTATATCCAGGCTGGAATGCTTTGTTCCTCCCTCTGGGCGGAGCATCTCACAATGGGATTGTGAGTCATGTGATAAGGCCTGATGGGCCCATTAACAGGAGGTAGTCCAGGAGGGGGTTATCTGTGAGCTGTGTAGCAAAGGTGCTGATGGGCCCATTAACAGAAGATAATCCAGAGTGGAGGAGGCAGGGAGCACTGCCTCACCTGGTTTCAACAGTTCATGAAGATGGTGATAGAATATACTTCAACCCTGGACAGTATTGAAACTAATGATGATAAAGTTGAATGCTGTCTTGGTTTAGGAAGACAGGTATCTGCTAGGTAAAATTACAATCAGAGGCTCTTTGGCAAAGATTTGGGAAATAGGAATAGCAGTTCTTTACTAGTATGTAATACAAAGCAAACCAACACAAAAAAACTCCCCCCCCCACCAAACAACTACAGCATTAATGACAAACGACAACAGTACCAAGAACCTTGAGGGCTTTGTTTCACAAAACCCAGGGCAGTTTGGTTTCGGTGTCCCTGCAGGATCCTCAGAGCACCAAGCTGGAACAGTGGAAAAGTCCCGGGCTGGTAGCTGGGATGGCAGGGTGTCCCGGCAGGCAGGGGCAGGATGTCCCGGCAGCGCAGGGGGTGCAGGGTCACGCTGCAGCAAGAGGAGCAGCGCCGAAGGAGCCGAAGGCGAGGCAGGAAAGCGGCCCAGCTTCTGCTCGGCGTGCTTTGCGGCGGCTGAGATCCTCGAGGAGCGGCCGACACGCGTCTCCCGAACGCCGGAAGCAGAAAAGCACGCAGCTGCCTCAAGCTGTGTCTTTTACCTGTGTTATCTCCCCCTTCCACCTTTTGTCCATCTCTTTGTTTCAGCCAAGCACTCTCAAGTATCCAACACCCGGTCCCCTTGGCAACCCGTGGGGAAAAAATTCCCCAGAGAAAGAAGGAACAAACCCAACCCCCAACATTATCCACCCCGAATTTTTTCCCATACAAACATATTACATTGAGTTTTAACTATTAAAAATACATATATATATATGCAAATATGGATGCAGCCACATTGTCATGGGTAGTTCACCCCAAAACAAGGTCCCCTTGAGGTATGCATCGGGTCTCTCCATCCTTTTGCATCACCCACCAGGTGCAACCTGGTCCCTGAGCGAAGACAACCCCACGGATGGGATTGTCTTTGCTGGAGGCAGGATTAATCCAAACAGTTTTTCCCAGCATACCTCTCATGTGTACCACTGGAACCTTATCTCCGTCTGTCCTTTGCAAGGGCTCAGATTGGGCAGGACCTGCTCGGTTGGTGGAACCTCGAGTGTTCACCAACCAGGTGGCCTTTGCTAAATTAGTATCCCAATTCTTAAAGGTTCCCCCACCCAGTGCTTTCAAGGTAGTTTTAAGCAGGCCATTGCACCGTTCAACTTTCCCGGCCGCTGGTGCATGATAAGGAATATGGTACACCCACTCAATGCCATGTTCTCTAGCCCAGGTGCTTATAAGACTATTCTTGAAATGAGTCCCATTGTCCGACTCGATTCTCTCAGGGGTGCCATGTCTCCACAGGACTTGTTTTTCCAGGCCCAGGATGGTGTTCCGGGCAGTAGCATGAGGCACAGGGTAGGTCTCCAACCATCCAGTGGTGGCTTCCACTATGGTTAGCACATAACGCTTGCCCTGGCGGGTTTGGGGAAGGGTGATGTAGTCAATCTGCCAGGCTTCCCCATATTTATATTTGGACCACCGCCCACCATACCATAAGGGCTTCACCCGCTTGGCTTGCTTGATTGCAGCACATGTCTCACAGTCATGGATAACCTGAGAAATACTGTCCATGGTTAAATCCACCCCTCGGTCTCGGGCCCACTTACAGGTGGCATCTCTGCCCTGATGACCCGAGGCATCATGGGCCCATCGAGCTAGGAACAACTCTCTCTTGTGTTGCCAATCTAAATCTATCTTTGACACTTCTATCTTGGCAGCCTGATCTACCTGCTTGTTGTTTTGGTGTTCCTCATTAGCCCGACTCTTGGGAACATGGGCATCTACATGGCGGACTTTCACAGGCAGCTTCTCTACACGAGTGGCAACGTCCTTCCATTCATCAGCAGCCCAGATTGGTTTTCCTCTACGCTGCCAGTTGGCCTTTTTCCACCTTTCCAGCCAGCCCCACAGAGCATTGGCTACCATCCACGAATCAGTGTAGAGGTAGAGCTTTGGCCACTTCTCTCTTTCAGCAATGTCAAGGGCTAATTGAACAGCTTTGAGTTCAGCAAGCTGACTTGATCCCCCGTCTCCTTCAGTGGCTTCTGCAACCTGTCGTGTGGGGCTCCATACGGCTGCTTTCCACTTACGGTTCATTCCCACGATGCGACAGGAACCATCAGTGAAAAGAGCGTAGTGTGTTTCTTCTGCTGGCAGTTGGTTGTATGGAGGAGCTTCTTCAGCTCGTGTCACTTGCTCCTCTTCGTCCGTGAAACCGAAGTTTTCTCCTTCCGGCCAGTTTGTAATTATCTCCAAAATCCCAGGGCGATTTGGGTTTCCAATACGGGCATGCTGTGTGATGAGGGCAGTCCATTTGCTCCATGTGGCATCGGTGGCATGGTGCGTGGAGGGAGCCTTTCCTTTAAACATCCACCCCAGCACTGGTAGTCGGGGTGCCAAGAGGAGTTGTGCTTCTGTGCCAATCACTTCTGAGGCGGCTTGAACTCCTTCATAGGCGGCCAAGATCTCCTTCTCTGTGGGAGTGTAGTTGGCTTCAGATCCTCTGTAACTTCGACTCCAGAATCCCAGTGGTCGGCCTCGGGTCTCCCCTGGCACCTTCTGCCAAAGGCTCCAGGACAAACCGTTGTTCCCGGCTGCAGAATAAAGCACATTCTTCACATCTGGTCCCGTCCTGATGGGGCCAAGGGCTACTGCATGAGCAATCTCCTGCTTGATCTGGGCAAAGGCTTGTTGCTGTTCAGGGCCCCAGTGGAAATTGTTCTTCTTGCGGGTAACCAGGTAGAGAGGGCTCACGATCTGACTGTACTCAGGAATGTGCATCCTCCAAAAACCTATGGCTCCTAGGAAAGCTTGTGTTTCCTTTTTGCTGGTCGGTGGAGACATTGCTGTGATCTTATCAATGACCTCAGTGGGGATCTGCCGCCGTCCATCTTGCCACTTTACTCCCAGGAACTGGATCTCTCTGGCAGGTCCCTTGACTTTGCTCTTCTTGATGGCAAACCCGGCTTTCAGCAAAATCTGGATGATCCTCTCTCCTTTCTCGAACACTTCAGCTGCAGTCTTTCCCCACACAATGATGTCATCGATGTACTGTAGATGTTCTGGAGCCTCACCCTTCTCCAGTGCAGCCTGGATCAGCCCATGGCAGATGGTGGGGCTGTGGTTCCACCCCTGGGGCAGCCGGTTCCAGGTGTACTGCACGCCCCTCCAGGTGAAAGCAAACTGAGGCCTGCATTCTGCAGCCAGAGGAATGGAGAAAAATGCATTGGCAATGTCAATAGTGGCATACCACCTCGCTGCCTTGGACTCCAGCTCGTACTGAAGTTCCAGCATGTCCAGCACAGCAGCGCTCAGCGGTGGAGTCACTTCATTCAATGCACGATAGTCCACAGTCAGTCTCCATTCTCCATCAGACTTGCGCACAGGCCAGATGGGGCTGTTGAAGGGTGAGTGGGTTTTGCTGACCACCCCTTGGCTCTCCAGCTCACGGATCATCTTGTGAATGGGGATCACGGCGTCCCGATTTGTCCGATACTGCTGACGGTGCACTGTCGAGGTGGCAACAGGTACTTGTTGTTCTTCTACCTTCAGGAGTCCCACTGCAGATGGGTTCTCTGATAGTCCCGGCAAGGTGTTCAACTGCTTAATGTTCTCTGTCTCCACAGCAGCTATTCCAAAAGCCCATCTGAGTCCTTTAGGGTCTTTATAATATCCATTCCTGAGGAAGTCTATGCCCAGAATACATGGAGCCTCTGGGCCGGTCACAATCGGAAGTTTCTGCCACTCCTTCCCGGTCAGGCTCACCTCGGCTTCAACCAGAGTCAGTTCCTGTGATCCCCCCGTCACCCCGGCAATGGAAATCGGTTCTGCCCCCACATGTCCTGATGGCATTAGAGTACACTGCGACCCAGTATCTACCAAAGCTTCATATTTTTGTGGCTCTGATGTGCCAGGCCATCGAATCCACACAGTCCAAAAAACCCGATTTTCCCGTGCCTCTTCCTGGCTAGAGGCAGGGCCCCTCTAGCACTGGTTATTATTCCCTTCTTGGACATACATGGTAGAGGTTCCTTCGAGGGAATCTGACACAGCATTCCCACCTCCGTAATACCTGGCAGCTTGCTCATGGGAGGCTGAGGCTACCTTCATTCTAGTGGAACTCCCTCTGTTAGCGTTTCTCTCCTTGAGCTCACGCACCCGTGCTGCCAGGACAGAAGTAGGTTTCCCATGCCACGCTCCCATGTCCTCCCCATGGTCCCGCAGATAAAACCACAGGTCAGCTCGAGGGGTGTACCCTCTCTCTCTTGCTGGGGGATGTTGGGCTCTGATTCTGGGGCCTGTGACTCGCACCGGTGCTACATGGGAACTGTTCCTTCTCATCTCCTCTCTCACCTCCTTTATCTCCTCTTTGAGTTCCTTCACCACCGCAGAGACATGAGCCTGCATTGGGCCACTGATCATACTTTCATAATTTCTGAGCTTGTTGGCAACAGAACCCACTGTCTCTCGGTTATCCTCGGCATTAATTGTTGCGATGAATGTGGCGTATTGGGATGGTCCATGAGTTGCCAGATTCCACAACATGTGCCCTGTGCATTTAACCTTGTCGGGGTCATTATCATGCTGTCCGGTCCTCCCAAAAAGTACTTCCAATACTGCCACTTCTCTCAACTGTTGGATTCCTTCCTCAAGGGTCTTCCATCGCATTCTATTGTTGTGCTCTTGCATTCTGTCTCTGTGGACAAATCTCTCTCACACACTCATTAGAAGTCGTTCCCAAAGGGGAAGGGGCCTTTGCTCTCTTACAAATACCTGATTTATACCTGAGTCCTGGGTCAAGGGTCCCAAATTCCTTGCTTCAGCACTATCCAGTTGCACACCTGTACCCATAAGGTCCCAGACTCGAAGTAGCCAGGCTGTATAAGCCTCACGTCCTCGTCGTGCAATATCTTTTTGCAGATTACGTAGACTTTCATATGTCAGGGACTCAGTGATGATCTCAACCTGTGGCTCTTCTGTGGGCTGTGAGGACCCTCCTTTCTTACCCTTAATATCAGGATCTGACGATTTCACTTTACACTTCCTTGTTTCCACAGGGGCGACTGCTGCTGGCTGTGGCTGCCCTTGTGGTTCAGCTGGAACCTGGACAGTTGTAACATCTGTGGGTTCCACTGCTGCACCATCAGTCTCTGCCTTCTCGGGGCAGGGGGAGGGTTTTTCATGAGCTGGGGAAATGTACTCCCTCAGCATCTGGCCCATCTCATGTATCTCTTTTACCAGAGCCTCAACCCAATCCGGGTGGGTCCTTTCTGAGGCAGGCTGTGGGGCAGAGTCAGGCTCTGGGGTATCATCCCTATTCTGTGGGGTAGGTATCAGGGTGGTTATCCAGGTCAATCTTCCCTTATCTCTGAATGCTAAACAGAATACGCATATTAGCAGCACCAGCCATTGTATGATATCATTAGCATTCAGAGAGGATTTAAACCCTTCAAAAACTGGTGGGGCAGACCCAAAGAGATGGGTAAAGGGTTGGGAAAAAGAAACTTCCCCCGGTGTCATTTCCTCACAGTAGGTACCATTGTTAAAGTAACTCCAAAAACACACAGTTAGTGTACGATAGCCCTGAATCCATGTGCCTGCCTTCCAGAGGAAATTAAAAATCCATGAGTTCTTCACCTTATTAAGCCATAAAATAAACTGGATGACAGTCACAGTAGCCTTAGTTATAGGGCCCATGTTTAGATAAGGGCCTGCAAATGGAAGGAATACAGCCACAACCACATGCCACCCAAACCAGGCTAAGTTAGACCACATGATGCAGCCTAATGAGGTTTTTATATCCAACGCACACAAAAGAAAGTACTAGGTTAGTTAAGAACTGCTATTTCTCTTCCCTTTTCTTTTCTCAGCGCCCTCAAGCCCCACACTTGGGCGCCAAAATCTGTCTTGGTTTAGGAAGACAGGTATCTGCTAGGTAAAATTACAATCAGAGGCTCTTTGGCAAAGATTTGGGAAATAGGAATAGCAGTTCTTTACTAGTATGTAATACAAAGCAAACCAACACAAAAAAACTCCCCCCCCCACCAAACAACTACAGCATTAATGACAAACGACAACAGTACCAAGAACCTTGAGGGCTTTGTTTCACAAAACCCAGGGCAGTTTGGTTTCGGTGTCCCTGCAGGATCCTCAGAGCACCAAGCTGGAACAGTGGAAAAGTCCCGGGCTGGTAGCTGGGATGGCAGGGTGTCCCGGCAGGCAGGGGCAGGATGTCCCGGCAGCGCAGGGGGTGCAGGGTCACGCTGCAGCAAGAGGAGCAGCGCCGAAGGAGCCGAAGGCGAGGCAGGAAAGCGGCCCAGCTTCTGCTCGGCGTGCTTTGCGGCGGCTGAGATCCTCGAGGAGCGGCCGACACGCGTCTCCCGAACGCCGGAAGCAGAAAAGCACGCAGCTGCCTCAAGCTGTGTCTTTTACCTGTGTTATCTCCCCCTTCCACCTTTTGTCCATCTCTTTGTTTCAGCCAAGCACTCTCAAGTATCCAACACCCGGTCCCCTTGGCAACCCGTGGGGAAAAAATTCCCCAGAGAAAGAAGGAACAAACCCAACCCCCAACAAATGCTTATGGGCAAGAGTTAAGGGGAAGGCCAACAAGGCTGGCATCCTACTGGGAGTCTGTTATCGTCCACCCAACCAGGAAGAAAACCTGGACAACTTATTCTATAAGCAGCTAGAGAATGTTTCAGGATCATCAGCCCTTGTTTTTGTAGGTGACTTCAACTTGCCAGACATCTGCTGGGAACTTAATACAGCAGAAAAGAAACAGTCCAAGAAATTTTTAGAGTGCATGGATGATAACTTTTTGTCGCAGCTGGTGAGTGAGCCCACCAGGGGAGGGACTATGTTAGATCTGTTGTTTGTAAATACAGATGGGCTGGTGGGAGATGTGGTGGTTGCAGGCCACTTGGGGCACAGTGATAATGATATTATAGAATTCTCCATATTTGGTGAAATCAGGAGGAACATCAATAAGATGTTTACATTGGACTTCCAGAGAGCAGACTTTGGCCTGTTTAAAAGACTTATTGAGAGAGTTCCTTGGGAAGCAGCCCTTAAAAACAAAGGAGTTCAGGAAAGCTAGGTGTTCTTCAAAAAAGAGATTTTGAGGGCACAAGAACAGACTGTCCCTGTGTGCCGAAAGACCAGTCGACGAGGAAAACGCCCAGCCTGGATAAGCAAGGAAGTTTTGGATGAACTCAGGAATAAAGAGAGGATGTATCATTTTTGGAAGGAGGGTCAGGTCCCTCAGGAAGTATTTAAGGGGACTGCTAGAGAATGTAGGAAAAAAATTAGGGAGGCCAAAGCTCAGTTTGAACTCAAAATGGCGACTTCTGTAAAGGACAATAAAAAATGTTTCTACAAATATATTAATGGTAAAAGGAAAGGTAAGGCTAACCTTTGCTCTCTATTGCATAAGGGAGGGAGCTTAGTAACTACTGATAAGGAGAAGGCAGACGTGCTTAATGCCTTCTTTGTCTCAGTTTTCAGTGGGAAGACAACCTGCCTTCAGGACAACTGTCCTCCTGGGTTCGTTGATGGTGTCAGGGAACAGAATGGTCCCCCCATTATCCAAGAGGAGGCAGTCAGAGAACTGCTGAGATGCCTGAATACTCATAAATCTATGGGCCCAGATGGGATCCATCCCAGGGTGATGAGGGAGCTGGCAGATGAGCTTGCAAAGCCATTCTCCATCATTTACAATCAGTCATGGCTCACTGGTGAGGTTCCGGAAGATTGGAAACTGGCCAATGTGACACCCATTCACAAAAAGGGTGGGAAGGAGGATCCCAGTAATTATAGACCAGTCAGCCTGACCTCAGTAGCCAGTAAGGTAATGGAACAGTTTATACTGAGTGCCATCATGCAGTACTTAGAGGATGGCCAGGGTATCAGGCCCAGCCAGCATGGGTTTAGGAGAGGTAGGTCATGTTTGACCAACCTGATCTCCTTTTATGGCCAAGTGACCCGCCTGTTGGATGTGGGAAAGGCTATGGATGTGGTCTATTTGGACTTCAGCAGGGCCTTTGACACTGTCTCCCACAGCATACTCCTGGAAAAGCTGGCAGCCTGGGGCTTGGACAGGAGCAGTCTCTGCTGGGTTAAGAACTGGCTGGATGACTGGGCCCAGAGAGTGGTGCTGAATGATGCTGTATCCAGTTGGTGGCCAGTCACTAGTGGTGTTCCTCAGGGGTCTGTACTGGGGCCAGTTCTGTTCAGTATTTTTATTGATGACATGGATGATGGTATTGAGTCTTTCATTAGTAAATTTGTAGACAACTGTTGCTCTGATTCTTTAGGCTTCTGACGACTGTTTACATAGTTCTAGTGGAGTCTCTCACAAATGTAACATAAACAAGTAGATTGTTTTCATACCAGTCTGTGATGGACTGGTGAACTGACCACTAAGGTCAGAAAAGTGTTCCTCTCATCTACCAATCCTTGACCAAACTCCAAATCCTATTTAAATCCCAAATGATAATAAACCTCCTCTCTTTCTCTGCTCACCTCTGAACCTCAGTGAGTGTGGTTCTTTCGTGTCCCTAACGGTGACAGACGTCAGTAAGCTGGGAGCATGTGTTGATCTATTGGAAGAGAGAAGGGCTCCGCAGAGAGACCTGGAATGGTTGGATGGATGGGCTGAGTCCAACAAGATGAAGTTTAATAAGTGCCTAGTTCTGCACTTTGGCTACAATAACCCCCTGCAACATTATAGGCTGGAGACGGTGTGGCTGGACAGTGCCCAAGCAGAAAGGGACCTGGGGGTATTGGTAGACAGCCAACTGAACATGAGCTAGCAGTGTGCGCAGGCGGCCAAGAAAGCCAACGGCATCCTGGCTTGTATCAGGAATAGTGTGGCCAGCAGGACCAGGGTAGTCATTCTTCCCCTGTACTTGGCACTGGTGAGGCCGTACCTTGAGTACTGTGTCCAGTTCTGGGCCCCTCAGTTTAGGAAGGACATTGAGACACTGAAGCATGTCCAGAGAAGAGCAACAAGGGTGTTGAGGGGCTTGGAATACAAGCCCTGTGAGGAACGACTGAGGGAGCTGGGGTTGTTTAGCCTGGAGAAAAGGAGACTCAGAGGTGACCTTATCACTCCCTACAACTTCCTGAAAGGCGGCTGTAGTCAGGTGGGGGTTGGTCTCTTTCTCCAGGCAGCAACTGACAGAACGAGAGGACACAGTCTTAAGCTATGCCAAGGGAAATATAGGTTGGATGTTAGGAAGAAGTTTTTTACTGTAAGGGTGATAAAGTACTGGAATCGTCTGCCCGGGGAGGTGGTGGAGTCACCATCTCCGGATGTGTTTAAAAAAAGACTGGTTGTGGCACTTGGTGCCATGGTTTAGTTAAGGTGTTAGGGCATGGGTTGGACTTGACGATCTTGAAGGTCTCAGCCTAATCATTCTGTGATTCTGTGAGGCAATGAACACAAGGGGAAGTCTGTGCTGGAGCAGTGTCCTGGCAGGACCTGTGATCCTGTGGAGAAAGAAGCCCACACTGGAAAAGGTTTGCTGGCAGTGATGCCTTAAGTTTTAGTTTTCATGTTTGCAGATTCTGTGCTGCCTAGGGATGTAGTTCTGAGCCTCATATTAAGTGGCAGTAAGCTCTCTTCACAGAGTAGGTAGACAAAACAAATCCTTTTTCTGCGGAGAACCATGGACACCTTTCAGGCCCAAAAGCATAAACAACGGTGGACTGAAGGGAGGAACAAGAAGGATGAGACTTCGCAATCTGAAGTGGTAAATGGACAATTAAACCCCAATATGCAAATGGACCAAAACTTATAAAAGTGCAAAATCTCGTGACCGGGGTGCCATTTTTGTATGACTATTCTTGGTCCACTCATGATGCAGCCTTGGTCGGGCCCCTGTCCTTCCCAGGGTGGATCCTGGAGGCCTTTCAATAAATACCTACTTTTTTCTCTAGCTTTGTCCAGTCTCCGTTTCAGGTCAGCCTTCCAAGGCATCAGCAGGACTTCTGACCCCATGGGGGACTGACGTTGGAGCAGCCTGTTCCTGAAAGACTGCATCCCATGGAAAGGACCCATGCTGAAGCAGTTCATGAAGAACCGTAGCTCATGGGAAGGGCCCATGTTGGAGAAGTTCATGGAAGACTGTCTCCCATGGGAGTGACCACACACTGTGTTTTGATTTGAAAGACAGGTGTCTTCCAAGGAAGGTGGGAACCTCCCTTGGAATAGAAAATGTGACACCTTTCCCCTCCAAATTAATATAACTTTGAAGTTAAGGGGCTTTCAGGTAAAGATATGGGGAAAAGTTTTTTACTAGTATGTATATGTATAACAAGGCAAACAAACAATGACAGCAGCAACAACAAACAAAACCACAAACCGGGTAACAGCCTTCTCTCAGCTGCAGGCCCTTCCCCTTCGGTGCAGTTACGCTCACAGCCAGCAGGGGAGCTGGTGGCTTCTGGATGGGCAGGGCAGGTGCGATGATTCCCCTACAGCTGCAGGGGGCGCTGTGGTACAAGCTCAGCCATCTCTCTCCACATGGGTATAGGTGGATGAGTAGGCAGAAGAGATGGAAAACGGGCTTCCTTTACAAATTCACAAGGGCAGCTGATCTTGGTGCCCCTCCAGGTGGCTAAATGGGCTGTAAGAGGAACCTCTGAGCAGTGGCTGTAATGTCAGAGGCAGAAACACCCCGAGGTGGCAAACAAAAGGTAGCAGAAATTCTGGAGCTGTGCTCGAAGCTGAGAGGTGACCGGGTGTTGGGTTACAGTGTAGCAAGAAGCCCTGAAGCAGTAGCAGACAACAGTGAGGATGGGCAGGGAATTGCTCCCTTGTGTTATAAATGTATATTATAGGGTTGGCTTTCCGCAAGATGTGTGTTATATGAGTAATAATGTTGTGGTAAGGATATAAGTTTTTCTTTTATTTCTGCTATTAGTAAAGAGAACTAAGCATAGTGGTATTAGCTGATATAGTATGCTTAAACTGTCTGTTTGGCCAGGATAACATCCAGTGAACATGCAAGAAGGGACTCTGCTTTTGATATACCAACTATCAAGCATCTACCATCTGAAGAAAGCATGGACCAAGGCCCAAACTGGAGGTGATAACCAAGACACGGGCAAGAAACACGCATGCTCTACAAAGGCGGACCCAAGGAGGGGCCATGCAAAACAGTTCCTGAAATATGGAAACTAGTTTATGGAAAAATATGAATATTCAACAGACTGATGCAATAGAAAGGGTATTTAAAGTATGACTTTGATATAGCAGAGTGTGTACTTGGCTGAGTGCCAAGTCACCCGGCCGACCGTACTTTGCTTTTTTAATCTCTTTTGTCTTATTATTTTATTAAATCTATTTCTTAACTTTTACATAGAAAGTGAACCTTGTTTTTCACAATTTGGGGGCTCTTGCCAGGATAATACCTTGTCCCTGAAACCCCAGGAAATCCAGAGCAAGGGAGGCGCCCTGCCTGGTTTTTTTTGGCGGCCCAAAACTTTGTTTTTCCTGGTGAGAATCGGGGATTTGCAGGTAAACACCTGAAGAGACAAGCAAGGAGAAAGAAAAAGCAAAGTAAGAAAAAGGGAAAAGGCTCCCTAAAACTGCAGTATTTTTTGCTCCGTAAAAACCTCATGCGCAAAGAACCTAAGAAAGAAAAAGGATTGTAAGTATTTCTTAGGGGAGCGGGTTAAAGGGGGGGGTCTGTGTGGTGTGTGAATGAGTCACTGGCTGGGTACCCTAGACTGGTGAAGAGATTGTGGTGGCTTCTTAAGCTGTGGTTCCATTCTCTCGCGAGGGAGGTGGCCAGTGCGGAGGCAAAGCGAAAGACAAAAAGGAGTGAAAGTGACCCCCGGGTGGTTGGGATGGGGTCCCAGGGGAAGAAGGGGTTTTGAAAAACCCCCTGTGGCTGGGACAGTCCCAGGGAGGGGTTGGACCCCTCAGAGGAAGGGAGCCAACAGCTTTTCCTAGTACAATCCACTGAGAAAGCGGGATACTGAGGGGGAAAGGTTTGAACCCCCTGGTCTGGGACAGGGTCCTAGAGAAAGGGATTGGACCCCTTAAAAGAAAGGAACAAAGGTTTTCCTGACACAAATCACTGGGAAAACGGGATAAAAATCTTTGGGGGGGGACCCCTAAAAGATTCAAGACATCTGGGTCTAAAAAAAAAAAAAAAAAAAAAAGCTGCCAGGTTGAGAAATACCAGAGGCTTAAAAAGAGTGTAATAATCCAGAGCAGCTGGAGGGGGGTTGGTTAAACACCTATAGGTAAATATTAAATAGTAAAAGTGGGTACCATTTTTTCTTGTATTGTCTGCTTGTGTTGTCTGGTTGTGAATGGGGGAAGAGTGAGAAAAGAAAATAAAAATAAATAAATAAAATTGTGTAAGTGGGGTGAATGAATGTATATGTGATATGGATTGTTGATTTGAATTTTTCTTTTGGGGGGAAGAAGGTCCATGGTATTGTTCTGTTGAGAGAAAGAGTTTCCTGTGCCTTCGGAAAAGGGGGAAGGTGGTGTTTAGGCTGTTTGGGAAAGTGGAAAACAGAGACCAAGGAATAAATAGATAAATCCTGAAAATGGGACAGAATTTCAGTAAAAATCAGGGTTCAGGAAAAAAGGGGGGAAAAGAGTTGCCAGCAGAAATACCCCAAGATAGCCCTTTGGGGGTTATGTTAGCAAATTGGGATATAGATCCTTGTACAAGAAAAAAAGACAAAGTAAAGATGATTCAGTACTGTATGACAGAATGGACAAAAAGGGAAATAAGATCTGACCACGTTTATTGGCCTAGATATGGTTCTTTTGATGGGTGGATTTGTCAGGCTTTAAACATATTTCAAAATTCAAAAGAACCGTTTAATCTGGAGGGGAAAAAAAATGCTGCCTGCTGGAAAGGAGATATGGACTCCATGGGGATAAGAATTTTTAAAATATCAGAAACTCCCGAGACAGAGCAAGAAAAGAAAAAAAGGCTTCGATGTCCTAAAAATATTACCTCCCCCCCCCCCCGCCAGCCACCCCGCATGTCCCGGCTCCCACGCCGCTTTCTCCCCCACCGCTGCCGGCCCCTCCGGGTGCCCCTGCTCCCCTGCCAGCCGCTCCCCCATATGAGGCCCTCCCGCCCGCCTCGGCCCCGGTCCCAGCAGCTGCCCCCCCATACGCTGCTACTGCGCCGCCGGCTGCCCAGCCGTCCACGGCTGCCGCACCTGTGTTTGCTTCAACTCAGACCGCATGGTCAGGGATCGCCCCGTTAGACGTGCCGGGATATGTCCCAGCCCCATTTCCGGTGGCATGGCCCGTGGCAGCTCTGCCAGAAACCCTGCCTGTCCCAGCCACGGCCGCTTCGGCCACCCTTCCCCCGCCCAGGGCTGCTCCTGCTGTCCCGGCCCCAGCGGCTCTGTCCTTGATGGCTCCAGCTGTGCCGGGAGTAGCCAGCAGAGACCACGTGCAAAAGATTCATGCCCCTATTTGGTTTCCGCCAGAAGATCCTGTCCTGTCGGCGGTTCCGGCTGCAGCGCCTGCCAACCCCCTCCCTTTCTTGGAGGACTCAACCCCGGGGTGGATCCCTGCCCCCACCCCTCCCTCTCTGCCAGTCCCAGCAACCCCTGCCCTGGCCACCGTCCCCATGGTAACGACAGCCACTGCTGGCCAGAGGACTTCTCCCCTTCAAGGGGAAACACTATACCAACATAAGGATAAAAAACAGGAAAGCTGGGATAAAGGAATTAATTTATTCCCTTTAAAGGAAGTTCCTATGGGAGGGGGGAGCACAGGGTTTGTGAATGACCCTTTGACTTCTTCAGAAGTCAGAAATTTTAAAAAGGAAATTAAAGGGTTGCTGGAGGACCCTGTCGGTGTTTCAGAGCAACTAGACCTCTTCTTAGGGCCAAATTTTTTCACTTGGGGAGAGTTACAATCAATTATGAAGATTATTTTTTCTCAGGAAGAAAGGCAGATGATTAGAGCAGCTGGAATAAGGATTTGGGAAAGGAAAAACCCTCAGGGAGAACCGGGAGACCAAAAAATGCCAATAGAACCTCCAAATTGGAATCATAAGGATGAGGCAGGATGGAGATCTATGAATGATTATTGTAATTTGATAATCAAAGGAATAAAAGAAGCTGTACCACAAGGGCAGAATGTCAGGAAAGCCTTTGAAGGACAGCAGGGAAAAGAGGAAACACCAACAGAATGGCTAGAGAGACTCAAGAGAAATATGAAACAATATTCTGGAATTGATCCTGAGACACCTGCTGGACAGGCTTTATTAAGAGTTAATTTTGTTACTCATGCCTGGCCAGATATTAGAAAAAAGCTGGAAAAAATGGAAGAATGGCCCGAAAAACCACTAAATGATTTATTAAGGGAAGCCCAAAAAGTTTATCTTAAAAGAGATGAAGAAAAAGCCAAAACAGAAGCAAAGATCTTGGTAGCCATGATGCGAGAAAGTAATTACCAAAAAAACCCAAAGTCCCCGGTTACCACTCCTAGATATTCAGGTCTTAGAGGCAGGGAAAAAGGGAAAAACAGAGTTCCAGTACGAACAAAATCCCAGGAGCACCCTAAGAGTGTCTGTTTCTTTTGTGGGGAGGAAGGACATTACAAACGTGAGTGTCCCCACCAAAAAAAAAGGATTTGAAAATTTTCAGAGAGATAAACCAAGAGGAATAGTAGGGAAGTCATAGGCTCTACTTTTTAAGAGACAAATACCATCAAGAGCCTTTGATAACTTTAAAAGTAGGTCCCCAGGAGGAGGAACTAGAATTTGTCGTGGATACAGGTGCCGAGAGGACATGCTTATTAAATATTCCCACAGGCTATAAAGTAAGTAAAGACACTGTAAAAGTATCAGGGGCAAAAGGGGAAAGTTTTACAGTTCCTGTAATTAAAAATGTGGTGATAGAAGGTGAAACTAGAATTTGGATGGGAGATGTCTTATTGATCCCTGGGGCAGGTAGTAACTTATTAGGGAGAGACTTACAAGTAGAACTGGGAATAGGGGTCATACCACAAGAAGGAAAAATGACAGCTAAAATTTTAAAACTTGACCAAAAGGATGAGGATAAAATTAACAAAAAGGTTTGGGCTGGAGAAGGAAATAGGGGAGGATTGAACATAGACCCCATAAGGGTCACAATTGAAAGAGAAGAGTGTCCTATACGTGTATATCAGTACCCTATATCCTCAGAAGGGCGAGAGGGTTTGAAGCCAGTAATAGGACTAATAAAGGATGGGACATTAGAACCTTGTATGTCCCCCCATAATACCCCTATTCTGCCAGTAAAGAAGTCTGATGGGAATTACAGACTAGTACAAGACTTGCGGGAGGTTAACAAAAGAACTCAGACCTGTTACCCAGTGGTACCCAATCCTTATACTCTTCTAAGTAAGGTCCTGCCCCAGCATCAGTGGTTTATTGTGGTGGATCTAAAAGATGCTTTTTGGGTGTAGGAGATAAGCTGTAGTTGAATCATCCAGACTGAGCCACATTGCTGAGCCCTTTAGGCCTCAGCACTGAGGCCTGTAGTTGTGGCGCAGATAGAAAATCAGTGCCAGGAGTGTGTCGCAGCTGGAATTATAACTTAAGGTGTTAGCAAGGGTCAAAGGGTTTTATAGTAGTTAGTAAGTATTGTAATTGGTGTGGACATAGTAGCTACCTTAACCAGTTTATTAAACAATAAGTGTTTGCATTCTTCCCTGTGCTATGTACCAATGAAAATGTATCTGTAACTGTAAACTATATAGAGTGTATAAAACCTGCCATCTTACACAGAATAAAAGAGGAACGTAGCAGTGATCATATTGGTTGTATGCTGCGTTTGCTTTACCGACTTCCCTTCATTATCGGGGTCCCCCTGCGACTTCGTTTGGGCTTGTCCATTAGCCGAGGAAAGCTGAAATATCTTTGCCTTTGAATGGGAAGATCCACATACTGGAAGGAGACAGCAACTAAGATGGACAAGGTTGCCGCAGGGTTTTTCTGAGACTCCCAACCTATTCGGACAAGCTTTAGAAACAATATTACAAACTTTCCCTACTCCTCCTGGAATACAAATTATACAACATGTGGATGATCTCTTATTGTCAGGGGAATCTAAAGTTGAAGTTAGGGAAGCTACCATAAAACTTTTGAATTTTTGGGGGGAGAAAGGACTAAAGGTATCAAAAGGGAAACGGCAATCTGTAGAACCTGAAGTGAAATATCTTGGACACTTAATAAGCAAAGGTAGCCGAAAATTAAAACCTGAGAGGATTGAAGGAATTTTATCCCTCCCTCCTCCCTCTTCAAAGAAGGAAATAAGAAAACTACTTGGATTATTGGGATATTGTAGGTTATGGATTGAAGGGTATACACAGGCAGTAAAATTCTTATATGGAAAACTGACAGAGGGGGATAATATAAAGTGGACCAAGGAAGATGATGATAAATTAGAAAAACTGAAGTCAAAACTAGCCTCAGTGCCAGCTTTAAGCATACCCTCATTAGAAAAACCCTTTCATCTGTATGTAAATGTAGAAAGTGGAATAGATCATGGAGTCCTGGTTCAAGAGTGGGGAGGAGTGAAAAGACCAATAGCTTATTTATCAAAAATGTTGGACCCAGTGAGCCACGGCTGGCCAGTGTGTATTCAAGCTATAGCAGCTACTGCAGTCCTGGTAGAAGAGAGCCATAAGCTTACTTTTGGAAGTAAACTAGTAGTGTGTACACCTCATGCAATTCGAAATGTATTAAACCAGAAGGCTGAAAAATGGTTAACAGACTCTAGGATGCTGAAATATGAAGCAATCCTGATAGACAGTGATGACCTGACATTAGAAGTAAACAAGAGTTTAAATCCAGCACAATTTTTATATGGAGAACCAAAAAATGACTTAACACATGATTGTTTAGAAATTATCCAATACCAAACTAAGGTACGGGAAGATCTCGAAGAGCAAGCCCTTTCAGAAGGGGAAACAATATATGTGGATGGTTCTTCCAGGTGTGTACAGGGGTCCTCTCAGGCATCCACCTGCTCTGGCATGGGGCTCCTCCATGGGCTGCAGGTGAATCTCTGCATCCCCATGGATCTCCATGGGCTACAGGGGCACAGCTGCTTCACCGTGGTCTTCACCACAGGCTGCAGGGGAATCTCAGCTCTGGTGCCTGGAGCACCTCCTCCCCCTCCTTCTTCACTGACCTTGGTGTCTGCAGAGTTATTCTTCTCACGTGTTCTCACCACACTCTCCTCTGGCCGCAATTACAACCACACAACAACTTTTTGGTTTTCTTTCTTCTTAAATATGCTATCACAGAGGTGTTACCATCATTTCTAATTGTCCCAGCCTTGGCCAGTGGCACATCCATCTTTGGAGCCACAAGGGATTGGCTCTGCTGAACACTGAGGAAGCTTCTAGCAGCTTCTCACAGAAGCCACCTCTCTAGCCCCCTGTCCTCCCCCCCAAAACCAGGCTGTGCAAAAACAGTAAAACTTTTCTCTCCTCTATCCAGCTGCAGAGGGGAGAGAGTAAGCGGCTTCGGTGGGTGCCTGGTGTCCAGCCAGTGCCAAACCACTTCACAGACTTAAGACAGAGGATGGGATTTTTCAGCTGCAGTGTGCATGATGGCTCTGTAGCTTCTTGAAATCCTGGACACTTTTGGAGAACCTTAGTTCACTTTTTGGTATGAATACGATACCTTGGTTGTTCGTGTAGGTGTCTAAGTGGGAAGCCCAGAATTATTTTGAAAGTCCCATTCCCCATCCTGACCCCCATTTCCAGATTGTACTTAACGGACCTTTTCTCATAGTGGTGGTTATAGAGTTTTCACACCTTGCTTTTTTAGGATAAGGAGGACACTTCAGAAATACCTACTTTTTAAAAGGAAATTCTTTTGCTGCTTTGCGATATTTTTTCCTCCCTAAAGGGCAGCAGGGAAGATCAGAGTATAATCATAAAGGTTCCTTCTTGCCCTGATGCCCATCAATGTGCAGATAATTTTGTTCTCTCCCAGAGTCCATGATGTATGCTGACAGTGGAGCTCTAGAGAAGTGCTTTCCGTGTGAGTTCTGTGGCCGATCATTTACAGAGGGCTCTGATTGGGAATGACATGTGCTGAGGCATGGCATGTAAGTTGGTTTGCAGACTCCTTTGCATAACAGCCAAATGTAACAGTTGATTTTTGTGCTTCCCCCCACCCATTCCTCCCTTCCCCCGCCCCTCCCCCAAATAAAACCATAATGAAAGCAAACACAGGGATATGACAGATTAACAAGGGAAGAATTCTGTCTAACACAAACATTATTGGATGCAGTTATCAGATGTCACTGCTCAACTAGATGCTTCTGTCCATCCTGTTTAACCCAGGAACCCAGAAATCCAAGGCAACTGTTGTTTTTAAACTTGTACCTGAATATCTCCATATGTCCAAATACTGTTCCCATTTCAGGTCTAGCTCAGACCTCAAACTGAAAGAAACTTTTATCTACAGATAGAGGGCCAAGGACTTCTGGAATACAGATTGTTCCACAAATTCCCTCTGTTTGGGAGTAAAAATCTGGTGTTATCAAATCCAAATGTATCACATAAATGTTCTTTACTATGATCCTAAAGCTTAAACTTCATTTCAAAGTGAATACCAGTTCAGTTTGTTGGTCCAAAATTAACATTACTGGAGTCTACTGCTAATGTTTGCTTGCCAGTAGAGCAACATGGAAATGGCAGCAAATTATATGGAAATTTGGGGGGTTTGGGGCTTTTTCTCTTCCTTTTTATTTATCTTTAGCATGCTTGCAACTAAACTTGGAGTTCCAGTGCAAAGAATTATGCACAGAGAAGTGTTAAGGGCTTCAAGTAAAGGAAAATCTCAATAAGTGTGCCCTCTCCCCAGAAAGCACATGGTGAAGTTAATAGCAAAGATCTTTTCCTTTCATAGAATCATAGAATGGTTTGGGTTTGGAAGAATTTCTTCCTAATATCTAATCTAAATCTTCCTTCTTTCAGTTTAAAGCCATTCCCCTTGTCCTGTCACTCCAGGCCCCTGTCCAAAGTCCCTCTCCAGCTCTCTTGGAGCCCCTTTAGGCACTGGAAGGGGCTCTAAGGCCTCCCTGGAGCCTTCTCTTCTTCAGGGTGAACACTCCCAGCTCTCCCAGCCTGTCTCCAGAGCAGAGGGGCTCCAGCCCTCGGAGCATCCTTGTGGCCTCATCTGCACTCACTCCAGCAGCTCCACGTCCTTCCTGTGCTGGGGACCCAAGAGCTGGATGCAGCATTGCAGGTGGAGTTTCACCCGAGTGGGGCAGAATCACCTCCCTCAACCTGCTGGTCACACTGCTTTTGATGCAGCCCAGGATATGGTTGGCTCATAAATATCAGTCCATGCTGTGAAATAATAGGCAGCTCTGGAACATTAATTTTCCTTCTCTTGACAAAGATATGTTCTATAGAACAGATGTCTTTGCTGACTAGAGTTTCTTTAAAGAGGATTCAGTAATCCTCAACCGGGATTATTGGCATGTGGAAGACGTTTGAATGCAATATTGTAGCTAGGCTGTGGAGGGATAAAGGGTAAGAGAAAGTATTATTTCTTGTCTATTTAAATAAAAGTACTTGAAATGTTGCAAGTTTCAATAAGATTTATCAGTTTGTCAACTGTTTGGGAGAAGTACTCTCCCTATTTCCTTGTATCCAAAGCATGGTTGGATTGTAAAGGTTTCCATTTTCTGCTGCGTGAATTTTCAGGGCTCTGAATGCAAGTAACCAAAGGACCAGAGAGGAGAGCAAACTCAAGGACAGCACAGAAAAGACTGTTAATACACTGACAGTAGAAGAAAAGGAAAACACTGAGAAAATGGTGGTGGACTTGTCCCACAACAGTGAAACTACAGTCAGTGTTGTAGCTGCTGACAAACCTCTCCAGGAGACCTCAGAGGCCAAAAATGAATAAAAATTGGGTGTGATTTTGATCAACTTACTTGAACAGTGGTGAATGGAAAGGGATGGGCAGGTGAGGTGGGCAGAAGGAAGAAACAAAGCTGCTTTTAGGAATGAATTATTTATTTTGAAAGCACTGGTACCTATGTGAGTGTGTGTATATTAAAGCTATTTACAAGTTGGAATAATGGTTTCATTATATCACTGCGTCTTTTCTTCTGGTTCTTAACAATGGGAAATTACATTCATATTGGACTAATGAAACAACTCCCTGTGTCCCTATGTTACAAAATGCAGTTTGCAGTAGAGACTTGTATTGTTTGCAAACAGAATGAGCATGGTTGGGAGGTGATGTAACTTTTCAACATGCAAATTTTGCTGCGTTTTCTTCTAATTCCAATACATAATGATTTTCCAGACTCAGTGCAACTGCTTTAGAAAACAAAAACAAGACAGAAACTGCTTTGCTTAAAACAGCCGCCTGTTTCCTAATACCTCAAAATGAACAAAAAGACATCTCTCCATTTGTTAGCACTGCCTGTTGTCATTATGATTGAAGTAGAGAGACTGCTGAGAAAGGTGGTGAAAGAAAAAATAGTGCTTAAAATCCCACTGTGGATTTCATTTCTTAAAATACTGTGATTTTTAAAAATTATTTTGGTAAATTAAAAAAAAATTTTAAAAGCATCTTTACTTTCTAGATAATGCTTTGTGAATTGCCATCCTTTATTCCAGGTAAAGCTGTTTGTTAGTATTCAGCTATCATTTTAGTATTTGATAGATTTTATGTGACTGATTGTGTGGTTTTGTTTGCCATATGTTTATTTCCTATCAGCCTGAACTGTTGCAAAAATGACAAAATTAACTTTCTCATGTAAAATGAGTGGTGGTGTTATTTTTTTTTTTTTCCAGAGGGGAATGGGACAGGGAAAAGAATTCCTGTGACTATAAAACTTGTTATTTCTGTGTTTAGTATTTTTAAAAAACGAGGGGATTTTTTTACAAAAGAACCAAAATAACGGCACAGCTATGCAGCTTATGGGCCAAACACATCGTTTCTCATAATTTTTCTGTCAGTTTTCAAATGAGCATCTATTGGTCTTGCAGCAATACTTTTTGTTAAGATTGGTGTCATCATTTTTTCTCTCCCCCTCCCCCGCCCCCCCCCCCCCCCCGTCTGTGGGGTGGGTGTGCTTTTTTTTGTTTGGGTATAGTGGGAGAGAATTATGTGAGGTCTTGCAACTTTTTGCAAGCAGAAGTGAAATAGTTACATACTACATTAAGTCTGGAGAGGTGATGGGAGTTGCTAATTTTTCCCCTTCTTAGCTTTTAGCATGAGGGGAACAGTACAGAATGAGTAGGGATCTACATGCCCTGTGGCTGATCCTGCACTTTTTTCTTTGGTGTAAATCCTACTCAACACAACAGTAATTTTGCCTGAATAAGAAATACCAGATCTGATACTGATGGTATGTTCTGATTTTGAACAAAGAATTTCTTTCCAAAAAGTCAGAAATACTTGACTAAAATCTAGTTATAGAAATGCATGTGTCTTTGTCTTGGGGTTTTTTTAGTTTGCTTGGGGAATAAAGAAGCTGCTGAGGAAATGTTGCCCTAGACAGCTTCAAATAAAATTGACGGCAAATACTGCATTTGTTGAATTAGTGCTACTTGAGAAGCATAGTGTTTTGCTTTTAAACATTTATCAGCTGTGGGTTTGCAGGATTTTTTTGATTTTGTTTGTGGGGTGGTTGCCCTTTTTGGAGGAGGGAGGGAACATCATGTAGAAAACACACTGAAGGGAAAAGTACAAATTTTGTGCCTGTATTTGTTTCTTAATTTGCCTAATTTGAAATGTCTTTAAAAGGCTTCACATCTGGATTGTTCGTAGTAGTTACAAAAAAAAAAATTGTGACATGCATTTATCTCTACTTTATTTTTCATATAACATGTAAATAGTGTAATGGATTGGATTTTTTTTTTTTTTGCTAACGTGTTAATAAAAAGATGGGACCATTATCCTTTTAACATGCCTAGAAAATCTTTTTCTTTTTCCTTTTCTTAAAAATGTATACCTGAGATATTGTGGACACACATTTCAGTTGCAATGTTATGTTGACTATAATGGTATTGAATTGAAAGTAATTTTTTTCACTGTTTATACAAAGTAATTTTTCAGTTTGGCAGAAGGAAATAAATAGTAAAATGCTAACCCATTGGCTTCAGCACTTGGTATTTCCTGACTTTTAACTTACTGTTTTCTGATAGGGAACAGGAGGGGAATGCTGAAGTGTTGTGCTGAAAGGTTTGGGGGATGGGGTGGGGGACGGTGGGGGCAGGTGGTATGTATTAAAAAGGAAATGAATAGAAACTGTAAGGGCACATGGAAGGAGAGAGCATCTGCTCCATTAGGGGTACCTGGTCAAGGACCTTTTCAGTGCAAAAAGGAATAATAAGACGAGGAGGAAGTCATAAGCAAGAACATACAGGGACACAAACCTGGCTGACATGATAAAGGAGGTAATGACAAGAATGAAACATGGTCAGTCACACTAAGTGATAAGCCTAATTCCCTTAGCATCAACTCATAGGGCAAGTATTCCACCTCCCTGACCAGCTTGGGAACATCCACTGAACTTGCTCCAGTTTAGCAACATCTTCCTTGTACTGGGCAAGGGAGGCAAAGAATGCAGTCTAAGAAGTGCTGAGTAGAGGGGGATAATCACTTCCCTCAGTCTACTGGCTATGCTTCTCTTGATACAGACCAGGATGTTGTTAGCCCGGGCATACTGCTGACCCACATTTAGCTTACTTTCTTCCAGGTCCTCTTCAACAGAGCTGGTCCCCAGCCAGTCACTCAATCTCCAGCCTGTATCACTGCAAGGGGCTCTTCCTTCCCAGGTGCAGGGCTTGGCAGTTGTCCTTGTTAAATTTAATTAGGTTCCTGTTAGCCCATTCCTCCAGTCTGTCTAGGTCCCCCTGACTGGCAGCCCTACCCTTGAGTACATCTACTGCGACCCCTGAGTTTGATGTCACCCACAAGTTTGATGAGGTGCATTCTGTCACCTCCATTAGATCACTGATAGAAGCCTTGCACAGGCCAGGTCCTAGGAGAGACTACTGCAAGTACTCCACCTATAACTGGCCACCAGGTAGAGTATGACCCCTTAAACAATACTCTTTGAGCCTGATCATCCATTCAATTTTTCATCCATTTAGTAGTCCACCCATCTAGACCATAACATCTCAACATGGATACAAGGATGCTAGGGGAGACAATATCAAAAGCCCTCCTAAAAGTCAAGGTATACAACATCCATTGCTCTCTCCTCATGTACAGATCTATACTTTCCACAATGAAATTACATTGATTGGTGTCGTAGTTTAACCCCAACGAGCAAGCAAGTACCATGCAGCCACTTGCTCACTCCCCCACAAGGGGGATCAGGGAGAGAATCAGAAGAGTAAAAGCTACTCTTTTTTTTCTTGAGAGCAAAAGTTTCTTGGGAAGGGGCCAAACATCTCCTATATCACACTGGGAAGCACAAAAGCCTCAGCAGTCTAGCTACTGTTGGATCCACCTCAAAAGCTTTTGGGGTAAAGGTTGCAAATGGGTGTTTTAAGGTCACTTAAAGAATCATCGGCAAAGGTATAGGCAAAAGCAGGTTTAATATAAAAGCAAAAGCACAACACAGTTTCTTGGCAAGGTTCACTCTATTACTTGCTAGATGGTTAAAGCACACAGAGAAAAAGCAAACAAAAATCTAAAATCTTTCAATCCAAACTGAAATAAATCCCCAGAATGATCCACATGGAGGCGGGGGAAGGGAGGAGGAAGAAAAGGAGAAGGGTAGGAAAGGGTAAGGATAAAAAGGCATAAGGAAGAGCCTCTTATTGAAGCACAAGGTTCAGAGTGGACTCCCTTGCTAAACTGAGCCCCAGACTTGACCAACAGTTTGGGTCTATAGGTTTAACAGCACTTAAACTTAACAGCACTAAATCAATAGCTAAAGTTAAACAATTTAAAAAGGATTCATATGAAATTTACTATAGCACAACAGTAACTAACAGGCCTAACTTACTGATAAATCTAAAGTACTTAAGAATGTATGAGAGCAGCATTTCTAGTCCATTTGCTATAGCATATTCACACTCGCACACACATAGACTTAGAGAATATGTACAAGGTATACCTGTCAGTATAACCTTAGTTTGCTGGATCGGAGAGGCCCCACTCAGAGGGAGGTTGCTGGTCATAGCCCGCTGTGGTCCAGGAGAGCTCAAAGGGTCTCACTTCAGACAGATGTTTCTAGGGCTGCAAGAGAGTGCGCTTTAAACATAGTAATTTTCCATTCCCTGAAAAAAAACCCAAGTGGACCAATATTTTTGTTAAAGAACTTTAAAAGAAACTTATGGAACCAAATTGCAGACAGCATGCTTCTCAAGTAGCACTAATTCAACAAATGCAGTATTTGCCGTCAATTTTATTTGAAGCTGTCTAGGGCAACATTTCCTCAGCAGCTTCTTTATTCCCCAAGCAAACTAAAAAAACCCCAAGACAAAGACACATGCATTTCTATAACTAGATTTTAGTCAAGTATTTCTGACTTTTTGGAAAGAAATTCTTTGTTCAAAATCAGAACATACCATCAGTATCAGATCTGGTATTTCTTATTCAGGCAAAATTACTGTTGTGTTGAGTAGGATTTACACCAAAGAAAAAAGTGCAGGATCAGCCACAGGGCATGTAGATCCCTACTCATTCTGTACTGTTCCCCTCATGCTAAAAGCTAAGAAGGGGAAAAATTAGCAACTCCCATCACCTCTCCAGACTTAATGTAGTATGTAACTATTTCACTTCTGCTTGCAAAAAGTTGCAAGACCTCACATAATTCTCTCCCACTATACCCAAACAAAAAAAGCACACCCACCCCACAGACGGGGGGGGGGGGGGGGCGGGGGAGGGGGAGAGAAAAAATGATGACACCAATCTTAACAAAAAGTATTGCTGCAAGACCAATAGATGCTCATTTGAAAACTGACAGAAAAATTATGAGAAACGATGTGTTTGGCCCATAAGCTGCATAGCTGTGCCGTTATTTTGGTTCTTTTGTAAAAAAATCCCCTCGTTTTTTAAAAATACTAAACACAGAAATAACAAGTTTTATAGTCACAGGAATTCTTTTCCCTGTCCCATTCCCCTCTGGAAAAAAAAAAAAATAACACCACCACTCATTTTACATGAGAAAGTTAATTTTGTCATTTTTGCAACAGTTCAGGCTGATAGGAAATAAACATATGGCAAACAAAACCACACAATCAGTCACATAAAATCTATCAAATACTAAAATGATAGCTGAATACTAACAAACAGCTTTACCTGGAATAAAGGATGGCAATTCACAAAGCATTATCTAGAAAGTAAAGATGCTTTTAAAATTTTTTTTTAATTTACCAAAATAATTTTTAAAAATCACAGTATTTTAAGAAATGAAATCCACAGTGGGATTTTAAGCACTATTTTTTCTTTCACCACCTTTCTCAGCAGTCTCTCTACTTCAATCATAATGACAACAGGCAGTGCTAACAAATGGAGAGATGTCTTTTTGTTCATTTTGAGGTATTAGGAAACAGGCGGCTGTTTTAAGCAAAGCAGTTTCTGTCTTGTTTTTGTTTTCTAAAGCAGTTGCACTGAGTCTGGAAAATCATTATGTATTGGAATTAGAAGAAAACGCAGCAAAATTTGCATGTTGAAAAGTTACATCACCTCCCAACCATGCTCATTCTGTTTGCAAACAATACAAGTCTCTACTGCAAACTGCATTTTGTAACATAGGGACACAGGGAGTTGTTTCATTAGTCCAATATGAATGTAATTTCCCATTGTTAAGAACCAGAAGAAAAGACGCAGTGATATAATGAAACCATTATTCCAACTTGTAAATAGCTTTAATATACACACACTCACATAGGTACCAGTGCTTTCAAAATAAATAATTCATTCCTAAAAGCAGCTTTGTTTCTTCCTTCTGCCCACCTCACCTGCCCATCCCTTTCCATTCACCACTGTTCAAGTAAGTTGATCAAAATCACACCCAATTTTTATTCATTTTTGGCCTCTGAGGTCTCCTGGAGAGGTTTGTCAGCAGCTACAACACTGACTGTAGTTTCACTGTTGTGGGACAAGTCCACCACCATTTTCTCAGTGTTTTCCTTTTCTTCTACTGTCAGTGTATTAACAGTCTTTTCTGTGCTGTCCTTGAGTTTGCTCTCCTCTCTGGTCCTTTGGTTACTTGCATTCAGAGCCCTGAAAATTCACGCAGCAGAAAATGGAAACCTTTACAATCCAACCATGCTTTGGATACAAGGAAATAGGGAGAGTACTTCTCCCAAACAGTTGACAAACTGATAAATCTTATTGAAACTTGCAACATTTCAAGTACTTTTATTTAAATAGACAAGAAATAATACTTTCTCTTACCCTTTATCCCTCCACAGCCTAGCTACAATATTGCATTCAAACGTCTTCCACATGCCAATAATCCCGGTTGAGGATTACTGAATCCTCTTTAAAGAAACTCTAGTCAGCAAAGACATCTGTTCTATAGAACATATCTTTGTCAAGAGAAGGAAAATTAATGTTCCAGAGCTGCCTATTATTTCACAGCATGGACTGATATTTATGAGCCAACCATATCCTGGGCTGCATCAAAAGCAGTGTGACCAGCAGGTTGAGGGAGGTGATTCTGCCCCACTCGGGTGAAACTCCACCTGCAATGCTGCATCCAGCTCTTGGGTCCCCAGAACAGGAAGGACGTGGAGCTGCTGGAGTGAGTGCAGATGAGGCCACAAGGATGCTCCGAGGGCTGGAGCCCCTCTGCTCTGGAGACAGGCTGGGAGAGCTGGGAGTGTTCACCCTGAAGAAGAGAAGGCTCCAGGGAGGCCTTAGAGCCCCTTCCAGTGCCTAAAGGGGCTCCAAGAGAGCTGGAGAGGGACTTTGGACAGGGGCCTGGAGTGACAGGACAAGGGGAATGGCTTTAAACTGAAAGAAGGAAGATTTAGATTAGATATTAGGAAGAAATTCTTCCAAACCCAAACCATTCTATGATTCTATGAAAGGAAAAGATCTTTGCTATTAACTTCACCATGTGCTTTCTGGGGAGAGGGCACACTTATTGAGATTTTCCTTTACTTGAAGCCCTTAACACTTCTCTGTGCATAATTCTTTGCACTGGAACTCCAAGTTTAGTTGCAAGCATGCTAAAGATAAATAAAAAGGAAGAGAAAAAGCCCCAAACCCCCCAAATTTCCATATAATTTGCTGCCATTTCCATGTTGCTCTACTGGCAAGCAAACATTAGCAGTAGACTCCAGTAATGTTAATTTTGGACCAACAAACTGAACTGGTATTCACTTTGAAATGAAGTTTAAGCTTTAGGATCATAGTAAAGAACATTTATGTGATACATTTGGATTTGATAACACCAGATTTTTACTCCCAAACAGAGGGAATTTGTGGAACAATCTGTATTCCAGAAGTCCTTGGCCCTCTATCTGTAGATAAAAGTTTCTTTCAGTTTGAGGTCTGAGCTAGACCTGAAATGGGAACAGTATTTGGACATATGGAGATATTCAGGTACAAGTTTAAAAACAACAGTTGCCTTGGATTTCTGGGTTCCTGGGTTAAACAGGATGGACAGAAGCATCTAGTTGAGCAGTGACATCTGATAACTGCATCCAATAATGTTTGTGTTAGACAGAATTCTTCCCTTGTTAATCTGTCATATCCCTGTGTTTGCTTTCATTATGGTTTTATTTGGGGGAGGGGCGGGGGAAGGGAGGAATGGGTGGGGGGAAGCACAAAAATCAACTGTTACATTTGGCTGTTATGCAAAGGAGTCTGCAAACCAACTTACATGCCATGCCTCAGCACATGTCATTCCCAATCAGAGCCCTCTGTAAATGATCGGCCACAGAACTCACACGGAAAGCACTTCTCTAGAGCTCCACTGTCAGCATACATCATGGACTCTGGGAGAGAACAAAATTATCTGCACATTGATGGGCATCAGGGCAAGAAGGAACCTTTATGATTATACTCTGATCTTCCCTGCTGCCCTTTAGGGAGGAAAAAATATCGCAAAGCAGCAAAAGAATTTCCTTTTAAAAAGTAGGTATTTCTGAAGTGTCCTCCTTATCCTAAAAAAGCAAGGTGTGAAAACTCTATAACCACCACTATGAGAAAAGGTCCGTTAAGTACAATCTGGAAATGGGGGTCAGGATGGGGAATGGGACTTTCAAAATAATTCTGGGCTTCCCACTTAGACACCTACACGAACAACCAAGGTATCGTATTCATACCAAAAAGTGAACTAAGGTTCTCCAAAAGTGTCCAGGATTTCAAGAAGCTACAGAGCCATCATGCACACTGCAGCTGAAAAATCCCATCCTCTGTCTTAAGTCTGTGAAGTGGTTTGGCACTGGCTGGACACCAGGCACCCACCGAAGCCGCTTACTCTCTCCCCTCTGCAGCTGGATAGAGGAGAGAAAAGTTTTACTGTTTTTGCACAGCCTGGTTTTGGGGGGGAGGACAGGGGGCTAGAGAGGTGGCTTCTGTGAGAAGCTGCTAGAAGCTTCCTCAGTGTTCAGCAGAGCCAATCCCTTGTGGCTCCAAAGATGGATGTGCCACTGGCCAAGGCTGGGACAATTAGAAATGATGGTAACACCTCTGTGATAGCATATTTAAGAAGAAAGAAAACCAAAAAGTTGTTGTGTGGTTGTAATTGCGGCCAGAGGAGAGTGTGGTGAGAACACGTGAGAAGAATAACTCTGCAGACACCAAGGTCAGTGAAGAAGGAGGGGGAGGAGGTGCTCCAGGCACCAGAGCTGAGATTCCCCTGCAGCCTGTGGTGAAGACCACGGTGAAGCAGCTGTGCCCCTGTAGCCCATGGAGATCCATGGGGATGCAGAGATTCACCTGCAGCCCATGGAGGAGCCCCATGCCAGAGCAGGTGGATGCCTGAGAGGACCCCTGTACACACCTGGAAGAACCATCCACATATATTGTTTCCCCTTCTGAAAGGGCTTGCTCTTCGAGATCTTCCCGTACCTTAGTTTGGTATTGGATAATTTCTAAACAATCATGTGTTAAGTCATTTTTTGGTTCTCCATATAAAAATTGTGCTGGATTTAAACTCTTGTTTACTTCTAATGTCAGGTCATCACTGTCTATCAGGATTGCTTCATATTTCAGCATCCTAGAGTCTGTTAACCATTTTTCAGCCTTCTGGTTTAATACATTTCGAATTGCATGAGGTGTACACACTACTAGTTTACTTCCAAAAGTAAGCTTATGGCTCTCTTCTACCAGGACTGCAGTAGCTGCTATAGCTTGAATACACACTGGCCAGCCGTGGCTCACTGGGTCCAACATTTTTGATAAATAAGCTATTGGTCTTTTCACTCCTCCCCACTCTTGAACCAGGACTCCATGATCTATTCCACTTTCTACATTTACATACAGATGAAAGGGTTTTTCTAATGAGGGTATGCTTAAAGCTGGCACTGAGGCTAGTTTTGACTTCAGTTTTTCTAATTTATCATCATCTTCCTTGGTCCACTTTATATTATCCCCCTCTGTCAGTTTTCCATATAAGAATTTTACTGCCTGTGTATACCCTTCAATCCATAACCTACAATATCCCAATAATCCAAGTAGTTTTCTTATTTCCTTCTTTGAAGAGGGAGGAGGGAGGGATAAAATTCCTTCAATCCTCTCAGGTTTTAATTTTCGGCTACCTTTGCTTATTAAGTGTCCAAGATATTTCACTTCAGGTTCTACAGATTGCCGTTTCCCTTTTGATACCTTTAGTCCTTTCTCCCCCCAAAAATTCAAAAGTTTTATGGTAGCTTCCCTAACTTCAACTTTAGATTCCCCTGACAATAAGAGATCATCCACATGTTGTATAATTTGTATTCCAGGAGGAGTAGGGAAAGTTTGTAATATTGTTTCTAAAGCTTGTCCGAATAGGTTGGGAGTCTCAGAAAAACCCTGCGGCAACCTTGTCCATCTTAGTTGCTGTCTCCTTCCAGTATGTGGATCTTCCCATTCAAAGGCAAAGATATTTCAGCTTTCCTCGGCTAATGGACAAGCCCAAACGAAGTCGCAGGGGGACCCCGATAATGAAGGGAAGTCGGTAAAGCAAACGCAGCATACAACCAATATGATCACTGCTACGTTCCTCTTTTATTCTGTGTAAGATGGCAGGTTTTATACACTCTATATAGTTTACAGTTACAGATACATTTTCATTGGTACATAGCACAGGGAAGAATGCAAACACTTATTGTTTAATAAACTGGTTAAGGTAGCTACTATGTCCACACCAATTACAATACTTACTAACTACTATAAAACCCTTTGACCCTTGCTAACACCTTAAGTTATAATTCCAGCTGCGACACACTCCTGGCACTGATTTTCTATCTGCGCCACAACTACAGGCCTCAGTGCTGAGGCCTAAAGGGCTCAGCAATGTGGCTCAGTCTGGATGATTCAACTACAGCTTATCTCCTACACCCAAAAAGCATCTTTTAGATCCACCACAATAAACCACTGATGCTGGGGCAGGACCTTACTTAGAAGAGTATAAGGATTGGGTACCACTGGGTAACAGGTCTGAGTTCTTTTGTTAACCTCCCGCAAGTCTTGTACTAGTCTGTAATTCCCATCAGACTTCTTTACTGGCAGAATAGGGGTATTATGGGGGGACATACAAGGTTCTAATGTCCCATCCTTTATTAGTCCTATTACTGGCTTCAAACCCTCTCGCCCTTCTGAGGATATAGGGTACTGATATACACGTATAGGACACTCTTCTCTTTCAATTGTGACCCTTATGGGGTCTATGTTCAATCCTCCCCTATTTCCTTCTCCAGCCCAAACCTTTTTGTTAATTTTATCCTCATCCTTTTGGTCAAGTTTTAAAATTTTAGCTGTCATTTTTCCTTCTTGTGGTATGACCCCTATTCCCAGTTCTACTTGTAAGTCTCTCCCTAATAAGTTACTACCTGCCCCAGGGATCAATAAGACATCTCCCATCCAAATTCTAGTTTCACCTTCTATCACCACATTTTTAATTACAGGAACTGTAAAACTTTCCCCTTTTGCCCCTGATACTTTTACAGTGTCTTTACTTACTTTATAGCCTGTGGGAATATTTAATAAGCATGTCCTCTCGGCACCTGTATCCACGACAAATTCTAGTTCCTCCTCCTGGGGACCTACTTTTAAAGTTATCAAAGGCTCTTGATGGTATTTGTCTCTTAAAAAGTAGAGCCTATGACTTCCCTACTATTCCTCTTGGTTTATCTCTCTGAAAATTTTCAAATCCTTTTTTTTTGGTGGGGACACTCACGTTTGTAATGTCCTTCCTCCCCACAAAAGAAACAGACACTCTTAGGGTGCTCCTGGGATTTTGTTCGTACTGGAACTCTGTTTTTCCCTTTTTCCCTGCCTCTAAGACCTGAATATCTAGGAGTGGTAACCGGGGACTTTGGGTTTTTTTGGTAATTACTTTCTCGCATCATGGCTACCAAGATCTTTGCTTCTGTTTTGGCTTTTTCTTCATCTCTTTTAAGATAAACTTTTTGGGCTTCCCTTAATAAATCATTTAGTGGTTTTTCGGGCCATTCTTCCATTTTTTCCAGCTTTTTTCTAATATCTGGCCAGGCATGAGTAACAAAATTAACTCTTAATAAAGCCTGTCCAGCAGGTGTCTCAGGATCAATTCCAGAATATTGTTTCATATTTCTCTTGAGTCTCTCTAGCCATTCTGTTGGTGTTTCCTCTTTTCCCTGCTGTCCTTCAAAGGCTTTCCTGACATTCTGCCCTTGTGGTACAGCTTCTTTTATTCCTTTGATTATCAAATTACAATAATCATTCATAGATCTCCATCCTGCCTCATCCTTATGATTCCAATTTGGAGGTTCTATTGGCATTTTTTGGTCTCCCGGTTCTCCCTGAGGGTTTTTCCTTTCCCAAATCCTTATTCCAGCTGCTCTAATCATCTGCCTTTCTTCCTGAGAAAAAATAATCTTCATAATTGATTGTAACTCTCCCCAAGTGAAAAAATTTGGCCCTAAGAAGAGGTCTAGTTGCTCTGAAACACCGACAGGGTCCTCCAGCAACCCTTTAATTTCCTTTTTAAAATTTCTGACTTCTGAAGAAGTCAAAGGGTCATTCACAAACCCTGTGCTCCCCCCTCCCATAGGAACTTCCTTTAAAGGGAATAAATTAATTCCTTTATCCCAGCTTTCCTGTTTTTTATCCTTATGTTGGTATAGTGTTTCCCCTTGAAGGGGAGAAGTCCTCTGGCCAGCAGTGGCTGTCGTTACCATGGGGACGGTGGCCAGGGCAGGGGTTGCTGGGACTGGCAGAGAGGGAGGGGTGGGGGCAGGGATCCACCCCGGGGTTGAGTCCTCCAAGAAAGGGAGGGGGTTGGCAGGCGCTGCAGCCGGAACCGCCGACAGGACAGGATCTTCTGGCGGAAACCAAATAGGGGCATGAATCTTTTGCACGTGGTCTCTGCTGGCTACTCCCGGCACAGCTGGAGCCATCAAGGACAGAGCCGCTGGGGCCGGGACAGCAGGAGCAGCCCTGGGCGGGGGAAGGGTGGCCGAAGCGGCCGTGGCTGGGACAGGCAGGGTTTCTGGCAGAGCTGCCACGGGCCATGCCACCGGAAATGGGGCTGGGACATATCCCGGCACGTCTAACGGGGCGATCCCTGACCATGCGGTCTGAGTTGAAGCAAACACAGGTGCGGCAGCCGTGGACGGCTGGGCAGCCGGCGGCGCAGTAGCAGCGTATGGGGGGGCAGCTGCTGGGACCGGGGCCGAGGCGGGCGGGAGGGCCTCATATGGGGGAGCGGCTGGCAGGGGAGCAGGGGCACCCGGAGGGGCCGGCAGCGGTGGGGGAGAAAGCGGCGTGGGAGCCGGGACATGCGGGGTGGCTGGCGGGGGGGGGGGAGGTAATATTTTTAGGACATCGAAGCCTTTTTTTCTTTTCTTGCTCTGTCTCGGGAGTTTCTGATATTTTAAAAATTCTTATCCCCATGGAGTCCATATCTCCTTTCCAGCAGGCAGCATTTTTTTTCCCCTCCAGATTAAACGGTTCTTTTGAATTTTGAAATATGTTTAAAGCCTGACAAATCCACCCATCAAAAGAACCATATCTAGGCCAATAAACGTGGTCAGATCTTATTTCCCTTTTTGTCCATTCTGTCATACAGTACTGAATCATCTTTACTTTGTCTTTTTTTCTTGTACAAGGATCTATATCCCAATTTGCTAACATAACCCCCAAAGGGCTATCTTGGGGTATTTCTGCTGGCAACTCTTTTCCCCCCTTTTTTCCTGAACCCTGATTTTTACTGAAATTCTGTCCCATTTTCAGGATTTATCTATTTATTCCTTGGTCTCTGTTTTCCACTTTCCCAAACAGCCTAAACACCACCTTCCCCCTTTTCCGAAGGCACAGGAAACTCTTTCTCTCAACAGAACAATACCATGGACCTTCTTCCCCCCAAAAGAAAAATTCAAATCAACAATCCATATCACATATACATTCATTCACCCCACTTACACAATTTTATTTATTTATTTTTATTTTCTTTTCTCACTCTTCCCCCATTCACAACCAGACAACACAAGCAGACAATACAAGAAAAAATGGTACCCACTTTTACTATTTAATATTTACCTATAGGTGTTTAACCAACCCCCCTCCAGCTGCTCTGGATTATTACACTCTTTTTAAGCCTCTGGTATTTCTCAACCTGGCAGCTTTTTTTTTTTTTTTTTTTTTTAGACCCAGATGTCTTGAATCTTTTAGGGGTCCCCCCCCAAAGATTTTTATCCCGTTTTCCCAGTGATTTGTGTCAGGAAAACCTTTGTTCCTTTCTTTTAAGGGGTCCAATCCCTTTCTCTAGGACCCTGTCCCAGACCAGGGGGTTCAAACCTTTCCCCCTCAGTATCCCGCTTTCTCAGTGGATTGTACTAGGAAAAGCTGTTGGCTCCCTTCCTCTGAGGGGTCCAACCCCTCCCTGGGACTGTCCCAGCCACAGGGGGTTTTTCAAAACCCCTTCTTCCCCTGGGACCCCATCCCAACCACCCGGGGGTCACTTTCACTCCTTTTTGTCTTTCGCTTTGCCTCCGCACTGGCCACCTCCCTCGCGAGAGAATGGAACCACAGCTTAAGAAGCCACCACAATCTCTTCACCAGTCTAGGGTACCCAGCCAGTGACTCATTCACACACCACACAGACCCCCCCCTTTAACCCGCTCCCCTAAGAAATACTTACAATCCTTTTTCTTTCTTAGGTTCTTTGCGCATGAGGTTTTTACGGAGCAAAAAATACTGCAGTTTTAGGGAGCCTTTTCCCTTTTTCTTACTTTGCTTTTTCTTTCTCCTTGCTTGTCTCTTCAGGTGTTTACCTGCAAATCCCCGATTCTCACCAGGAAAAACAAAGTTTTGGGCCGCCAAAAAAAACCAGGCAGGGCGCCTCCCTTGCTCTGGATTTCCTGGGGTTTCAGGGACAAGGTATTATCCTGGCAAGAGCCCCCAAATTGTGAAAAACAAGGTTCACTTTCTATGTAAAAGTTAAGAAATAGATTTAATAAAATAATAAGACAAAAGAGATTAAAAAAGCAAAGTACGGTCGGCCGGGTGACTTGGCACTCAGCCAAGTACACACTCTGCTATATCAAAGTCATACTTTAAATACCCTTTCTATTGCATCAGTCTGTTGAATATTCATATTTTTCCATAAACTAGTTTCCATATTTCAGGAACTGTTTTGCATGGCCCCTCCTTGGGTCCGCCTTTGTAGAGCATGCGTGTTTCTTGCCCGTGTCTTGGTTATCACCTCCAGTTTGGGCCTTGGTCCATGCTTTCTTCAGATGGTAGATGCTTGATAGTTGGTATATCAAAAGCAGAGTCCCTTCTTGCATGTTCACTGGATGTTATCCTGGCCAAACAGACAGTTTAAGCATACTATATCAGCTAATACCACTATGCTTAGTTCTCTTTACTAATAGCAGAAATAAAAGAAAAACTTATATCCTTACCACAACATTATTACTCATATAACACACATCTTGCGGAAAGCCAACCCTATAATATACATTTATAACACAAGGGAGCAATTCCCTGCCCATCCTCACTGTTGTCTGCTACTGCTTCAGGGCTTCTTGCTACACTGTAACCCAACACCCGGTCACCTCTCAGCTTCGAGCACAGCTCCAGAATTTCTGCTACCTTTTGTTTGCCACCTCGGGGTGTTTCTGCCTCTGACATTACAGCCACTGCTCAGAGGTTCCTCTTACAGCCCATTTAGCCACCTGGAGGGGCACCAAGATCAGCTGCCCTTGTGAATTTGTAAAGGAAGCCCGTTTTCCATCTCTTCTGCCTACTCATCCACCTATACCCATGTGGAGAGAGATGGCTGAGCTTGTACCACAGCGCCCCCTGCAGCTGTAGGGGAATCATCGCACCTGCCCTGCCCATCCAGAAGCCACCAGCTCCCCTGCTGGCTGTGAGCGTAACTGCACCGAAGGGGAAGGGCCTGCAGCTGAGAGAAGGCTGTTACCCGGTTTGTGGTTTTGTTTGTTGTTGCTGCTGTCATTGTTTGTTTGCCTTGTTATACATATACATACTAGTAAAAAACTTTTCCCCATATCTTTACCTGAAAGCCCCTTAACTTCAAAGTTATATTAATTTGGAGGGGAAAGGTGTCACATTTTCTATTCCAAGGGAGGTTCCCACCTTCCTTGGAAGACACCTGTCTTTCAAATCAAAACACAGTGTGTGGTCACTCCCATGGGAGACAGTCTTCCATGAACTTCTCCAACATGGGCCCTTCCCATGAGCTACGGTTCTTCATGAACTGCTTCAGCATGGGTCCTTTCCATGGGATGCAGTCTTTCAGGAACAGGCTGCTCCAACGTCAGTCCCCCATGGGGTCAGAAGTCCTGCTGATGCCTTGGAAGGCTGACCTGAAACGGAGACTGGACAAAGCTAGAGAAAAAAGTAGGTATTTATTGAAAGGCCTCCAGGATCCACCCTGGGAAGGACAGGGGCCCGACCAAGGCTGCATCATGAGTGGACCAAGAATAGTCATACAAAAATGGCACCCCGGTCACGAGATTTTGCACTTTTATAAGTTTTGGTCCATTTGCATATTGGGGTTTAATTGTCCATTTACCACTTCAGATTGCGAAGTCTCATCCTTCTTGTTCCTCCCTTCAGTCCACCGTTGTTTATGCTTTTGGGCCTGAAAGGTGTCCATGGTTCTCCGCAGAAAAAGGATTTGTTTTGTCTACCTACTCTGTGAAGAGAGCTTACTGCCACTTAATATGAGGCTCAGAACTACATCCCTAGGCAGCACAGAATCTGCAAACATGAAAACTAAAACTTAAGGCATCACTGCCAGCAAACCTTTTCCAGTGTGGGCTTCTTTCTCCACAGGATCACAGGTCCTGCCAGGACACTGCTCCAGCACAGACTTCCCCTTGTGTTCATTGCCTCACAGAATCACAGAATGATTAGGCTGAGACCTTCAAGATTGTCAAGTCCAACCCATGCCCTAACACCTTAACTAAACCATGGCACCAAGTGCCACAACCAGTCTTTTTTTAAACACATCCGGAGATGGTGACTCCACCACCTCCCCGGGCAGACGATTCCAGTACTTTATCACCCTTACAGTAAAAAACTTCTTCCTAACATCCAACCTATATTTCCCTTGGCATAGCTTAAGACTGTGTCCTCTCGTTCTGTCAGTTGCTGCCTGGAGAAAGAGACCAACCCCCACCTGACTACAGCCGCCTTTCAGGAAGTTGTAGGGAGTGATAAGGTCACCTCTGAGTCTCCTTTTCTCCAGGCTAAACAACCCCAGCTCCCTCAGTCGTTCCTCACAGGGCTTGTATTCCAAGCCCCTCAACACCCTTGTTGCTCTTCTCTGGACATGCTTCAGTGTCTCAATGTCCTTCCTAAACTGAGGGGCCCAGAACTGGACACAGTACTCAAGGTACGGCCTCACCAGTGCCAAGTACAGGGGAAGAATGACTACCCTGGTCCTGCTGGCCACACTATTCCTGATACAAGCCAGGATGCCGTTGGCTTTCTTGGCCGCCTGCGCACACTGCTAGCTCATGTTCAGTTGGCTGTCTACCAATACCCCCAGGTCCCTTTCTGCTTGGGCACTGTCCAGCCACACCGTCTCCAGCCTATAATGTTGCAGGGGGTTATTGTAGCCAAAGTGCAGAACTAGGCACTTATTAAACTTCATCTTGTTGGACTCAGCCCATCCATCCAACCATTCCAGGTCTCTCTGCGGAGCCCTTCTCTCTTCCAATAGATCAACACATGCTCCCAGCTTACTGACGTCTGTCACCGTTAGGGACACGAAAGAACCACACTCACTGAGGTTCAGAGGTGAGCAGAGAAAGAGAGGAGGTTTATTATCATTTGGGATTTAAATAGGATTTGGAGTTTGGTCAAGGATTGGTAGATGAGAGGAACACTTTTCTGACCTTAGTGGTCAGTTCACCAGTCCATCACAGACTGGTATGAAAACAATCTACTTGTTTATGTTACATTTGTGAGAGACTCCACTAGAACTATGTAAACAGTCGTCAGAAGCCTAAAGAATCAGAGCAACAGTTGTCTACAAATTTACTAATGAAAGACTCAATACCATCATCCATGTCATCAATAAAAATACTGAACAGAACTGGCCCCAGTACAGACCCCTGAGGAACACCACTAGTGACTGGCCACCAACTGGATACAGCATCATTCAGCACCACTCTCTGGGCCCAGTCATCCAGCCAGTTCTTAACCCAGCAGAGACTGCTCCTGTCCAAGCCCCAGGCTGCCAGCTTTTCCAGGAGTATGCTGTGGGAGACAGTGTCAAAGGCCCTGCTGAAGTCCAAATAGACCACATCCATAGCCTTTCCCACATCCAACAGGCGGGTCACTTGGCCATAAAAGGAGATCAGGTTGGTCAAACATGACCTACCTCTCCTAAACCCATGCTGGCTGGGCCTGATACCCTGGCCATCCTCTAAGTACTGCATGATGGCACTCAGTATAAACTGTTCCATTACCTTACTGGCTACTGAGGTCAGGCTGACTGGTCTATAATTACTGGGATCCTCCTTCCCACCCTTTTTGTGAATGGGTGTCACATTGGCCAGTTTCCAATCTTCCGGAACCTCACCAGTGAGCCATGACTGATTGTAAATGATGGAGAATGGCTTTGCAAGCTCATCTGCCAGCTCCCTCATCACCCTGGGATGGATCCCATCTGGGCCCATAGATTTATGAGTATTCAGGCATCTCAGCAGTTCTCTGACTGCCTCCTCTTGGATAATGGGGGGACCATTCTGTTCCCTGACACCATCAACGAACCCAGGAGGACAGTTGTCCTGAAGGCAGGTTGTCTTCCCACTGAAAACTGAGACAAAGAAGGCATTAAGCATGTCTGCCTTCTCCTTATCAGTAGTTACTAAGCTCCCTCCCTTATGCAATAGAGAGCAAAGGTTAGCCTTACCTTTCCTTTTACCATTAATATATTTGTAGAAACATTTTTTATTGTCCTTTACAGAAGTCGCCATTTTGAGTTCAAACTGAGCTTTGGCCTCCCTAATTTTTTTCCTACATTCTCTAGCAGTCCCCTTAAATACTTCCTGAGGGACCTGACCCTCCTTCCAAAAATGATACATCCTCTCTTTATTCCTGAGTTCATCCAAAACTTCCTTGCTTATCCAGGCTGGGCGTTTTCCTCGTCGACTGGTCTTTCGGCACACAGGGACAGTCTGTTCTTGTGCCCTCAAAATCTCTTTTTTGAAGAACACCTAGCTTTCCTGAACTCCTTTGTTTTTAAGGGCTGCTTCCCAAGGAACTCTCTCAATAAGTCTTTTAAACAGGCCAAAGTCTGCTCTCTGGAAGTCCAATGTAAACATCTTATTGATGTTCCTCCTGATTTCACCAAATATGGAGAATTCTATAATATCATTATCACTGTGCCCCAAGTGGCCTGCAACCACCACATCTCCCACCAGCCCATCTGTATTTACAAACAACAGATCTAACATAGTCCCTCCCCTGGTGGGCTCACTCACCAGCTGCGACAAAAAGTTATCATCCATGCACTCTAAAAATTTCTTGGACTGTTTCTTTTCTGCTGTATTAAGTTCCCAGCAGATGTCTGGCAAGTTGAAGTCACCTACAAAAACAAGGGCTGATGATCCTGAAACATTCTCTAGCTGCTTATAGAATAAGTTGTCCAGGTTTTCTTCCTGGTTGGGTGGACGATAACAGACTCCCAGTAGGATGCCAGCCTTGTTGGCCTTCCCCTTAACTCTTGCCCATAAGCATTTGTTGGGGGTTGGGTTTGTTCCTTCTTTCTCTGGGGAATTTTTTCCCCACGGGTTGCCAAGGGGACCGGGTGTTGGATACTTGAGAGTGCTTGGCTGAAACAAAGAGATGGACAAAAGGTGGAAGGGGGAGATAACACAGGTAAAAGACACAGCTTGAGGCAGCTGCGTGCTTTTCTGCTTCCGGCGTTCGGGAGACGCGTGTCGGCCGCTCCTCGAGGATCTCAGCCGCCGCAAAGCACGCCGAGCAGAAGCTGGGCCGCTTTCCTGCCTCGCCTTCGGCTCCTTCGGCGCTGCTCCTCTTGCTGCAGCGTGACCCTGCACCCCCTGCGCTGCCGGGACATCCTGCCCCTGCCTGCCGGGACACCCTGCCATCCCAGCTACCAGCCCGGGACTTTTCCACTGTTCCAGCTTGGTGCTCTGAGGATCCTGCAGGGACACCGAAACCAAACTGCCCTGGGTTTTGTGAAACAAAGCCCTCAAGGTTCTTGGTACTGTTGTCGTTTGTCATTAATGCTGTAGTTGTTTGGTGGGGGGGGGAGTTGTTTTGTGTTGGTTTGCTTTGTATTACATACTAGTAAAGAACTGCTATTCCTATTTCCCAAATCTTTGCCAAAGAGCCTCTGATTGTAATTTTACCTAGCAGATACCTGTCTTCCTAAACCAAGACAGATTTTGGCGCCCAAGTGTGGGGCTTGAGGGCGCTGAGAAAAGAAAAGGGAAGAGAAATAGCAGTTCTTAACTAACCTAGTACTTTCTTTTGTGTGCGTTGGATATAAAAACCTCATTAGGCTGCATCATGTGGTCTAACTTAGCCTGGTTTGGGTGGCATGTGGTTGTGGCTGTATTCCTTCCATTTGCAGGCCCTTATCTAAACATGGGCCCTATAACTAAGGCTACTGTGACTGTCATCCAGTTTATTTTATGGCTTAATAAGGTGAAGAACTCATGGATTTTTAATTTCCTCTGGAAGGCAGGCACATGGATTCAGGGCTATCGTACACTAACTGTGTGTTTTTGGAGTTACTTTAACAATGGTACCTACTGTGAGGAAATGACACCGGGGGAAGTTTCTTTTTCCCAACCCTTTACCCATCTCTTTGGGTCTGTCCCACCAGTTTTTGAAGGGTTTAAATCCTCTCTGAATGCTAATGATATCATACAATGGCTGGTGCTGCTAATATGCGTATTCTGTTTAGCATTCAGAGATAAGGGAAGATTGACCTGGATAACCACCCTGATACCTACCCCACAGAATAGGGATGATACCCCAGAGCCTGACTCTGCCCCACAGCCTGCCTCAGAAAGGACCCACCCGGATTGGGTTGAGGTTCTGGTAAAAGAGATACATGAGATGGGCCAAATGCTGAAGGAGTACATTTCCCCAGCTCATGAAAAACCCTCCCCCTGCCCCGAGAAGGCAGAGACTGATGGTGCAGCAGTGGAACCCACAGATGTTACAACTGTCCAGGTTCCAGCTGAACCACAAGGGCAGCCACAGCCAGCAGCAGTCGCCCCTGTGGAAACAAGGAAGTGTAAAGTGAAATCGTCAGATCCTGATATTAAGGGTAAGAAAGGAGGGTCCTCACAGCCCACAGAAGAGCCACAGGTTGAGATCATCACTGAGTCCCTGACATATGAAAGTCTACGTAATCTGCAAAAAGATATTGCACGACGAGGACGTGAGGCTTATACAGCCTGGCTACTTCGAGTCTGGGACCTTATGGGTACAGGTGTGCAACTGGATAGTGCTGAAGCAAGGAATTTGGGACCCTTGACCCAGGACTCAGGTATAAATCAGGTATTTGTAAGAGAGCAAAGGCCCCTTCCCCTTTGGGAACGACTTCTAATGAGTGTGAGAGAGAGATTTGTCCACAGAGACAGAATGCAAGAGCACAACAATAGAATGCGATGGAAGACCCTTGAGGAAGGAATCCAACAGTTGAGAGAAGTGGCAGTATTGGAAGTACTTTTTGGGAGGACCGGACAGCATGATAATGACCCCGACAAGGTTAAATGCACAGGGCACATGTTGTGGAATCTGGCAACTCATGGACCATCCCAATACGCCACATTCATCGCAACAATTAATGCCGAGGATAACCGAGAGACAGTGGGTTCTGTTGCCAACAAGCTCAGAAATTATGAAAGTATGATCAGTGGCCCAATGCAGGCTCATGTCTCTGCGGTGGTGAAGGAACTCAAAGAGGAGATAAAGGAGGTGAGAGAGGAGATGAGAAGGAACAGTTCCCATGTAGCACCGGTGCGAGTCACAGGCCCCAGAATCAGAGCCCAACATCCCCCAGCAAGAGAGAGAGGGTACACCCCTCGAGCTGACCTGTGGTTTTATCTGCGGGACCATGGGGAGGACATGGGAGCGTGGCATGGGAAACCTACTTCTGTCCTGGCAGCACGGGTGCGTGAGCTCAAGGAGAGAAACGCTAACAGAGGGAGTTCCACTAGAATGAAGGTAGCCTCAGCCTCCCATGAGCAAGCTGCCAGGTATTACGGAGGTGGGAATGCTGTGTCAGATTCCCTCGAAGGAACCTCTACCATGTATGTCCAAGAAGGGAATAATAACCAGTGCTAGAGGGGCCCTGCCTCTAGCCAGGAAGAGGCACGGGAAAATCGGGTTTTTTGGACTGTGTGGATTCGATGGCCTGGCACATCAGAGCCACAAAAATATGAAGCTTTGGTAGATACTGGGTCGCAGTGTACTCTAATGCCATCAGGACATGTGGGGGCAGAACCGATTTCCATTGCCGGGGTGACGGGGGGATCACAGGAACTGACTCTGGTTGAAGCCGAGGTGAGCCTGACCGGGAAGGAGTGGCAGAAACTTCCGATTGTGACCGGCCCAGAGGCTCCATGTATTCTGGGCATAGACTTCCTCAGGAATGGATATTATAAAGACCCTAAAGGACTCAGATGGGCTTTTGGAATAGCTGCTGTGGAGACAGAGAACATTAAGCAGTTGAACACCTTGCCGGGACTATCAGAGAACCCATCTGCAGTGGGACTCCTGAAGGTAGAAGAACAACAAGTACCTGTTGCCACCTCGACAGTGCACCGTCAGCAGTATCGGACAAATCGGGACGCCGTGATCCCCATTCACAAGATGATCCGTGAGCTGGAGAGCCAAGGGGTGGTCAGCAAAACCCACTCACCCTTCAACAGCCCCATCTGGCCTGTGCGCAAGTCTGATGGAGAATGGAGACTGACTGTGGACTATCGTGCATTGAATGAAGTGACTCCACCGCTGAGCGCTGCTGTGCTGGACATGCTGGAACTTCAGTACGAGCTGGAGTCCAAGGCAGCGAGGTGGTATGCCACTATTGACATTGCCAATGCATTTTTCTCCATTCCTCTGGCTGCAGAATGCAGGCCTCAGTTTGCTTTCACCTGGAGGGGCGTGCAGTACACCTGGAACCGGCTGCCCCAGGGGTGGAACCACAGCCCCACCATCTGCCATGGGCTGATCCAGGCTGCACTGGAGAAGGGTGAGGCTCCAGAACATCTACAGTACATCGATGACATCATTGTGTGGGGAAAGACTGCAGCTGAAGTGTTCGAGAAAGGAGAGAGGATCATCCAGATTTTGCTGAAAGCCGGGTTTGCCATCAAGAAGAGCAAAGTCAAGGGACCTGCCAGAGAGATCCAGTTCCTGGGAGTAAAGTGGCAAGATGGACGGCGGCAGATCCCCACTGAGGTCATTGATAAGATCACAGCAATGTCTCCACCGACCAGCAAAAAGGAAACACAAGCTTTCCTAGGAGCCATAGGTTTTTGGAGGATGCACATTCCTGAGTACAGTCAGATCGTGAGCCCTCTCTACCTGGTTACCCGCAAGAAGAACAATTTCCACTGGGGCCCTGAACAGCAACAAGCCTTTGCCCAGATCAAGCAGGAGATTGCTCATGCAGTAGCCCTTGGCCCCGTCAGGACGGGACCAGATGTGAAGAATGTGCTTTATTCTGCAGCCGGGAACAACGGTTTGTCCTGGAGCCTTTGGCAGAAGGTGCCAGGGGAGACCCGAGGCCGACCACTGGGATTCTGGAGTCGAAGTTACAGAGGATCTGAAGCCAACTACACTCCCACAGAGAAGGAGATCTTGGCCGCCTATGAAGGAGTTCAAGCCGCCTCAGAAGTGATTGGCACAGAAGCACAACTCCTCTTGGCACCCCGACTACCAGTGCTGGGGTGGATGTTTAAAGGAAAGGCTCCCTCCACGCACCATGCCACCGATGCCACATGGAGCAAATGGACTGCCCTCATCACACAGCATGCCCGTATTGGAAACCCAAATCGCCCTGGGATTTTGGAGATAATTACAAACTGGCCGGAAGGAGAAAACTTCGGTTTCACGGACGAAGAGGAGCAAGTGACACGAGCTGAAGAAGCTCCTCCATACAACCAACTGCCAGCAGAAGAAACACACTACGCTCTTTTCACTGATGGTTCCTGTCGCATCGTGGGAATGAACCGTAAGTGGAAAGCAGCCGTATGGAGCCCCACACGACAGGTTGCAGAAGCCACTGAAGGAGACGGGGGATCAAGTCAGCTTGCTGAACTCAAAGCTGTTCAATTAGCCCTTGACATTGCTGAAAGAGAGAAGTGGCCAAAGCTCTACCTCTACACTGATTCGTGGATGGTAGCCAATGCTCTGTGGGGCTGGCTGGAAAGGTGGAAAAAGGCCAACTGGCAGCGTAGAGGAAAACCAATCTGGGCTGCTGATGAATGGAAGGACGTTGCCACTCGTGTAGAGAAGCTGCCTGTGAAAGTCCGCCATGTAGATGCCCATGTTCCCAAGAGTCGGGCTAATGAGGAACACCAAAACAACAAGCAGGTAGATCAGGCTGCCAAGATAGAAGTGTCAAAGATAGATTTAGATTGGCAACACAAGAGAGAGTTGTTCCTAGCTCGATGGGCCCATGATGCCTCGGGTCATCAGGGCAGAGATGCCACCTGTAAGTGGGCCCGAGACCGAGGGGTGGATTTAACCATGGACAGTATTTCTCAGGTTATCCATGACTGTGAGACATGTGCTGCAATCAAGCAAGCCAAGCGGGTGAAGCCCTTATGGTATGGTGGGCGGTGGTCCAAATATAAATATGGGGAAGCCTGGCAGATTGACTACATCACCCTTCCCCAAACCCGCCAGGGCAAGCGTTATGTGCTAACCATAGTGGAAGCCACCACTGGATGGTTGGAGACCTACCCTGTGCCTCATGCTACTGCCCGGAACACCATCCTGGGCCTGGAAAAACAAGTCCTGTGGAGACATGGCACCCCTGAGAGAATCGAGTCGGACAATGGGACTCATTTCAAGAATAGTCTTATAAGCACCTGGGCTAGAGAACATGGCATTGAGTGGGTGTACCATATTCCTTATCATGCACCAGCGGCCGGGAAAGTTGAACGGTGCAATGGCCTGCTTAAAACTACCTTGAAAGCACTGGGTGGGGGAACCTTTAAGAATTGGGATACTAATTTAGCAAAGGCCACCTGGTTGGTGAACACTCGAGGTTCCACCAACCGAGCAGGTCCTGCCCAATCTGAGCCCTTGCAAAGGACAGACGGAGATAAGGTTCCAGTGGTACACATGAGAGGTATGCTGGGAAAAACTGTTTGGATTAATCCTGCCTCCAGCAAAGACAATCCCATCCGTGGGGTTGTCTTCGCTCAGGGACCAGGTTGCACCTGGTGGGTGATGCAAAAGGATGGAGAGACCCGATGCATACCTCAAGGGGACCTTGTTTTGGGGTGAACTACCCATGACAATGTGGCTGCATCCATATTTGCATATATATATATGTATTTTTAATAGTTAAAACTCAATGTAATATGTTTGTATGGGAAAAAATTCGGGGTGGATAATGTTGGGGGTTGGGTTTGTTCCTTCTTTCTCTGGGGAATTTTTTCCCCACGGGTTGCCAAGGGGACCGGGTGTTGGATACTTGAGAGTGCTTGGCTGAAACAAAGAGATGGACAAAAGGTGGAAGGGGGAGATAACACAGGTAAAAGACACAGCTTGAGGCAGCTGCGTGCTTTTCTGCTTCCGGCGTTCGGGAGACGCGTGTCGGCCGCTCCTCGAGGATCTCAGCCGCCGCAAAGCACGCCGAGCAGAAGCTGGGCCGCTTTCCTGCCTCGCCTTCGGCTCCTTCGGCGCTGCTCCTCTTGCTGCAGCGTGACCCTGCACCCCCTGCGCTGCCGGGACATCCTGCCCCTGCCTGCCGGGACACCCTGCCATCCCAGCTACCAGCCCGGGACTTTTCCACTGTTCCAGCTTGGTGCTCTGAGGATCCTGCAGGGACACCGAAACCAAACTGCCCTGGGTTTTGTGAAACAAAGCCCTCAAGGTTCTTGGTACTGTTGTCGTTTGTCATTAATGCTGTAGTTGTTTGGTGGGGGGGGGAGTTGTTTTGTGTTGGTTTGCTTTGTATTACATACTAGTAAAGAACTGCTATTCCTATTTCCCAAATCTTTGCCAAAGAGCCTCTGATTGTAATTTTACCTAGCAGATACCTGTCTTCCTAAACCAAGACAGATTTTGGCGCCCAAGTGTGGGGCTTGAGGGCGCTGAGAAAAGAAAAGGGAAGAGAAATAGCAGTTCTTAACTAACCTAGTACTTTCTTTTGTGTGCGTTGGATATAAAAACCTCATTAGGCTGCATCATGTGGTCTAACTTAGCCTGGTTTGGGTGGCATGTGGTTGTGGCTGTATTCCTTCCATTTGCAGGCCCTTATCTAAACATGGGCCCTATAACTAAGGCTACTGTGACTGTCATCCAGTTTATTTTATGGCTTAATAAGGTGAAGAACTCATGGATTTTTAATTTCCTCTGGAAGGCAGGCACATGGATTCAGGGCTATCGTACACTAACTGTGTGTTTTTGGAGTTACTTTAACAATGGTACCTACTGTGAGGAAATGACACCGGGGGAAGTTTCTTTTTCCCAACCCTTTACCCATCTCTTTGGGTCTGTCCCACCAGTTTTTGAAGGGTTTAAATCCTCTCTGAATGCTAATGATATCATACAATGGCTGGTGCTGCTAATATGCGTATTCTGTTTAGCATTCAGAGATAAGGGAAGATTGACCTGGATAACCACCCTGATACCTACCCCACAGAATAGGGATGATACCCCAGAGCCTGACTCTGCCCCACAGCCTGCCTCAGAAAGGACCCACCCGGATTGGGTTGAGGTTCTGGTAAAAGAGATACATGAGATGGGCCAAATGCTGAAGGAGTACATTTCCCCAGCTCATGAAAAACCCTCCCCCTGCCCCGAGAAGGCAGAGACTGATGGTGCAGCAGTGGAACCCACAGATGTTACAACTGTCCAGGTTCCAGCTGAACCACAAGGGCAGCCACAGCCAGCAGCAGTCGCCCCTGTGGAAACAAGGAAGTGTAAAGTGAAATCGTCAGATCCTGATATTAAGGGTAAGAAAGGAGGGTCCTCACAGCCCACAGAAGAGCCACAGGTTGAGATCATCACTGAGTCCCTGACATATGAAAGTCTACGTAATCTGCAAAAAGATATTGCACGACGAGGACGTGAGGCTTATACAGCCTGGCTACTTCGAGTCTGGGACCTTATGGGTACAGGTGTGCAACTGGATAGTGCTGAAGCAAGGAATTTGGGACCCTTGACCCAGGACTCAGGTATAAATCAGGTATTTGTAAGAGAGCAAAGGCCCCTTCCCCTTTGGGAACGACTTCTAATGAGTGTGAGAGAGAGATTTGTCCACAGAGACAGAATGCAAGAGCACAACAATAGAATGCGATGGAAGACCCTTGAGGAAGGAATCCAACAGTTGAGAGAAGTGGCAGTATTGGAAGTACTTTTTGGGAGGACCGGACAGCATGATAATGACCCCGACAAGGTTAAATGCACAGGGCACATGTTGTGGAATCTGGCAACTCATGGACCATCCCAATACGCCACATTCATCGCAACAATTAATGCCGAGGATAACCGAGAGACAGTGGGTTCTGTTGCCAACAAGCTCAGAAATTATGAAAGTATGATCAGTGGCCCAATGCAGGCTCATGTCTCTGCGGTGGTGAAGGAACTCAAAGAGGAGATAAAGGAGGTGAGAGAGGAGATGAGAAGGAACAGTTCCCATGTAGCACCGGTGCGAGTCACAGGCCCCAGAATCAGAGCCCAACATCCCCCAGCAAGAGAGAGAGGGTACACCCCTCGAGCTGACCTGTGGTTTTATCTGCGGGACCATGGGGAGGACATGGGAGCGTGGCATGGGAAACCTACTTCTGTCCTGGCAGCACGGGTGCGTGAGCTCAAGGAGAGAAACGCTAACAGAGGGAGTTCCACTAGAATGAAGGTAGCCTCAGCCTCCCATGAGCAAGCTGCCAGGTATTACGGAGGTGGGAATGCTGTGTCAGATTCCCTCGAAGGAACCTCTACCATGTATGTCCAAGAAGGGAATAATAACCAGTGCTAGAGGGGCCCTGCCTCTAGCCAGGAAGAGGCACGGGAAAATCGGGTTTTTTGGACTGTGTGGATTCGATGGCCTGGCACATCAGAGCCACAAAAATATGAAGCTTTGGTAGATACTGGGTCGCAGTGTACTCTAATGCCATCAGGACATGTGGGGGCAGAACCGATTTCCATTGCCGGGGTGACGGGGGGATCACAGGAACTGACTCTGGTTGAAGCCGAGGTGAGCCTGACCGGGAAGGAGTGGCAGAAACTTCCGATTGTGACCGGCCCAGAGGCTCCATGTATTCTGGGCATAGACTTCCTCAGGAATGGATATTATAAAGACCCTAAAGGACTCAGATGGGCTTTTGGAATAGCTGCTGTGGAGACAGAGAACATTAAGCAGTTGAACACCTTGCCGGGACTATCAGAGAACCCATCTGCAGTGGGACTCCTGAAGGTAGAAGAACAACAAGTACCTGTTGCCACCTCGACAGTGCACCGTCAGCAGTATCGGACAAATCGGGACGCCGTGATCCCCATTCACAAGATGATCCGTGAGCTGGAGAGCCAAGGGGTGGTCAGCAAAACCCACTCACCCTTCAACAGCCCCATCTGGCCTGTGCGCAAGTCTGATGGAGAATGGAGACTGACTGTGGACTATCGTGCATTGAATGAAGTGACTCCACCGCTGAGCGCTGCTGTGCTGGACATGCTGGAACTTCAGTACGAGCTGGAGTCCAAGGCAGCGAGGTGGTATGCCACTATTGACATTGCCAATGCATTTTTCTCCATTCCTCTGGCTGCAGAATGCAGGCCTCAGTTTGCTTTCACCTGGAGGGGCGTGCAGTACACCTGGAACCGGCTGCCCCAGGGGTGGAACCACAGCCCCACCATCTGCCATGGGCTGATCCAGGCTGCACTGGAGAAGGGTGAGGCTCCAGAACATCTACAGTACATCGATGACATCATTGTGTGGGGAAAGACTGCAGCTGAAGTGTTCGAGAAAGGAGAGAGGATCATCCAGATTTTGCTGAAAGCCGGGTTTGCCATCAAGAAGAGCAAAGTCAAGGGACCTGCCAGAGAGATCCAGTTCCTGGGAGTAAAGTGGCAAGATGGACGGCGGCAGATCCCCACTGAGGTCATTGATAAGATCACAGCAATGTCTCCACCGACCAGCAAAAAGGAAACACAAGCTTTCCTAGGAGCCATAGGTTTTTGGAGGATGCACATTCCTGAGTACAGTCAGATCGTGAGCCCTCTCTACCTGGTTACCCGCAAGAAGAACAATTTCCACTGGGGCCCTGAACAGCAACAAGCCTTTGCCCAGATCAAGCAGGAGATTGCTCATGCAGTAGCCCTTGGCCCCGTCAGGACGGGACCAGATGTGAAGAATGTGCTTTATTCTGCAGCCGGGAACAACGGTTTGTCCTGGAGCCTTTGGCAGAAGGTGCCAGGGGAGACCCGAGGCCGACCACTGGGATTCTGGAGTCGAAGTTACAGAGGATCTGAAGCCAACTACACTCCCACAGAGAAGGAGATCTTGGCCGCCTATGAAGGAGTTCAAGCCGCCTCAGAAGTGATTGGCACAGAAGCACAACTCCTCTTGGCACCCCGACTACCAGTGCTGGGGTGGATGTTTAAAGGAAAGGCTCCCTCCACGCACCATGCCACCGATGCCACATGGAGCAAATGGACTGCCCTCATCACACAGCATGCCCGTATTGGAAACCCAAATCGCCCTGGGATTTTGGAGATAATTACAAACTGGCCGGAAGGAGAAAACTTCGGTTTCACGGACGAAGAGGAGCAAGTGACACGAGCTGAAGAAGCTCCTCCATACAACCAACTGCCAGCAGAAGAAACACACTACGCTCTTTTCACTGATGGTTCCTGTCGCATCGTGGGAATGAACCGTAAGTGGAAAGCAGCCGTATGGAGCCCCACACGACAGGTTGCAGAAGCCACTGAAGGAGACGGGGGATCAAGTCAGCTTGCTGAACTCAAAGCTGTTCAATTAGCCCTTGACATTGCTGAAAGAGAGAAGTGGCCAAAGCTCTACCTCTACACTGATTCGTGGATGGTAGCCAATGCTCTGTGGGGCTGGCTGGAAAGGTGGAAAAAGGCCAACTGGCAGCGTAGAGGAAAACCAATCTGGGCTGCTGATGAATGGAAGGACGTTGCCACTCGTGTAGAGAAGCTGCCTGTGAAAGTCCGCCATGTAGATGCCCATGTTCCCAAGAGTCGGGCTAATGAGGAACACCAAAACAACAAGCAGGTAGATCAGGCTGCCAAGATAGAAGTGTCAAAGATAGATTTAGATTGGCAACACAAGAGAGAGTTGTTCCTAGCTCGATGGGCCCATGATGCCTCGGGTCATCAGGGCAGAGATGCCACCTGTAAGTGGGCCCGAGACCGAGGGGTGGATTTAACCATGGACAGTATTTCTCAGGTTATCCATGACTGTGAGACATGTGCTGCAATCAAGCAAGCCAAGCGGGTGAAGCCCTTATGGTATGGTGGGCGGTGGTCCAAATATAAATATGGGGAAGCCTGGCAGATTGACTACATCACCCTTCCCCAAACCCGCCAGGGCAAGCGTTATGTGCTAACCATAGTGGAAGCCACCACTGGATGGTTGGAGACCTACCCTGTGCCTCATGCTACTGCCCGGAACACCATCCTGGGCCTGGAAAAACAAGTCCTGTGGAGACATGGCACCCCTGAGAGAATCGAGTCGGACAATGGGACTCATTTCAAGAATAGTCTTATAAGCACCTGGGCTAGAGAACATGGCATTGAGTGGGTGTACCATATTCCTTATCATGCACCAGCGGCCGGGAAAGTTGAACGGTGCAATGGCCTGCTTAAAACTACCTTGAAAGCACTGGGTGGGGGAACCTTTAAGAATTGGGATACTAATTTAGCAAAGGCCACCTGGTTGGTGAACACTCGAGGTTCCACCAACCGAGCAGGTCCTGCCCAATCTGAGCCCTTGCAAAGGACAGACGGAGATAAGGTTCCAGTGGTACACATGAGAGGTATGCTGGGAAAAACTGTTTGGATTAATCCTGCCTCCAGCAAAGACAATCCCATCCGTGGGGTTGTCTTCGCTCAGGGACCAGGTTGCACCTGGTGGGTGATGCAAAAGGATGGAGAGACCCGATGCATACCTCAAGGGGACCTTGTTTTGGGGTGAACTACCCATGACAATGTGGCTGCATCCATATTTGCATATATATATATGTATTTTTAATAGTTAAAACTCAATGTAATATGTTTGTATGGGAAAAAATTCGGGGTGGATAATGTTGGGGGTTGGGTTTGTTCCTTCTTTCTCTGGGGAATTTTTTCCCCACGGGTTGCCAAGGGGACCGGGTGTTGGATACTTGAGAGTGCTTGGCTGAAACAAAGAGATGGACAAAAGGTGGAAGGGGGAGATAACACAGGTAAAAGACACAGCTTGAGGCAGCTGCGTGCTTTTCTGCTTCCGGCGTTCGGGAGACGCGTGTCGGCCGCTCCTCGAGGATCTCAGCCGCCGCAAAGCACGCCGAGCAGAAGCTGGGCCGCTTTCCTGCCTCGCCTTCGGCTCCTTCGGCGCTGCTCCTCTTGCTGCAGCGTGACCCTGCACCCCCTGCGCTGCCGGGACATCCTGCCCCTGCCTGCCGGGACACCCTGCCATCCCAGCTACCAGCCCGGGACTTTTCCACTGTTCCAGCTTGGTGCTCTGAGGATCCTGCAGGGACACCGAAACCAAACTGCCCTGGGTTTTGTGAAACAAAGCCCTCAAGGTTCTTGGTACTGTTGTCGTTTGTCATTAATGCTGTAGTTGTTTGGTGGGGGGGGGAGTTTTTTTGTGTTGGTTTGCTTTGTATTACATACTAGTAAAGAACTGCTATTCCTATTTCCCAAATCTTTGCCAAAGAGCCTCTGATTGTAATTTTACCTAGCAGATACCTGTCTTCCTAAACCAAGACAGATTTTGGCGCCCAAGTGTGGGGCTTGAGGGCGCTGAGAAAAGAAAAGGGAAGAGAAATAGCAGTTCTTAACTAACCTAGTACTTTCTTTTGTGTGCGTTGGATATAAAAACCTCATTAGGCTGCATCATGTGGTCTAACTTAGCCTGGTTTGGGTGGCATGTGGTTGTGGCTGTATTCCTTCCATTTGCAGGCCCTTATCTAAACATGGGCCCTATAACTAAGGCTACTGTGACTGTCATCCAGTTTATTTTATGGCTTAATAAGGTGAAGAACTCATGGATTTTTAATTTCCTCTGGAAGGCAGGCACATGGATTCAGGGCTATCGTACACTAACTGTGTGTTTTTGGAGTTACTTTAACAATGGTACCTACTGTGAGGAAATGACACCGGGGGAAGTTTCTTTTTCCCAACCCTTTACCCATCTCTTTGGGTCTGTCCCACCAGTTTTTGAAGGGTTTAAATCCTCTCTGAATGCTAATGATATCATACAATGGCTGGTGCTGCTAATATGCGTATTCTGTTTAGCATTCAGAGATAAGGGAAGATTGACCTGGATAACCACCCTGATACCTACCCCACAGAATAGGGATGATACCCCAGAGCCTGACTCTGCCCCACAGCCTGCCTCAGAAAGGACCCACCCGGATTGGGTTGAGGTTCTGGTAAAAGAGATACATGAGATGGGCCAAATGCTGAAGGAGTACATTTCCCCAGCTCATGAAAAACCCTCCCCCTGCCCCGAGAAGGCAGAGACTGATGGTGCAGCAGTGGAACCCACAGATGTTACAACTGTCCAGGTTCCAGCTGAACCACAAGGGCAGCCACAGCCAGCAGCAGTCGCCCCTGTGGAAACAAGGAAGTGTAAAGTGAAATCGTCAGATCCTGATATTAAGGGTAAGAAAGGAGGGTCCTCACAGCCCACAGAAGAGCCACAGGTTGAGATCATCACTGAGTCCCTGACATATGAAAGTCTACGTAATCTGCAAAAAGATATTGCACGACGAGGACGTGAGGCTTATACAGCCTGGCTACTTCGAGTCTGGGACCTTATGGGTACAGGTGTGCAACTGGATAGTGCTGAAGCAAGGAATTTGGGACCCTTGACCCAGGACTCAGGTATAAATCAGGTATTTGTAAGAGAGCAAAGGCCCCTTCCCCTTTGGGAACGACTTCTAATGAGTGTGAGAGAGAGATTTGTCCACAGAGACAGAATGCAAGAGCACAACAATAGAATGCGATGGAAGACCCTTGAGGAAGGAATCCAACAGTTGAGAGAAGTGGCAGTATTGGAAGTACTTTTTGGGAGGACCGGACAGCATGATAATGACCCCGACAAGGTTAAATGCACAGGGCACATGTTGTGGAATCTGGCAACTCATGGACCATCCCAATACGCCACATTCATCGCAACAATTAATGCCGAGGATAACCGAGAGACAGTGGGTTCTGTTGCCAACAAGCTCAGAAATTATGAAAGTATGATCAGTGGCCCAATGCAGGCTCATGTCTCTGCGGTGGTGAAGGAACTCAAAGAGGAGATAAAGGAGGTGAGAGAGGAGATGAGAAGGAACAGTTCCCATGTAGCACCGGTGCGAGTCACAGGCCCCAGAATCAGAGCCCAACATCCCCCAGCAAGAGAGAGAGGGTACACCCCTCGAGCTGACCTGTGGTTTTATCTGCGGGACCATGGGGAGGACATGGGAGCGTGGCATGGGAAACCTACTTCTGTCCTGGCAGCACGGGTGCGTGAGCTCAAGGAGAGAAACGCTAACAGAGGGAGTTCCACTAGAATGAAGGTAGCCTCAGCCTCCCATGAGCAAGCTGCCAGGTATTACGGAGGTGGGAATGCTGTGTCAGATTCCCTCGAAGGAACCTCTACCATGTATGTCCAAGAAGGGAATAATAACCAGTGCTAGAGGGGCCCTGCCTCTAGCCAGGAAGAGGCACGGGAAAATCGGGTTTTTTGGACTGTGTGGATTCGATGGCCTGGCACATCAGAGCCACAAAAATATGAAGCTTTGGTAGATACTGGGTCGCAGTGTACTCTAATGCCATCAGGACATGTGGGGGCAGAACCGATTTCCATTGCCGGGGTGACGGGGGGATCACAGGAACTGACTCTGGTTGAAGCCGAGGTGAGCCTGACCGGGAAGGAGTGGCAGAAACTTCCGATTGTGACCGGCCCAGAGGCTCCATGTATTCTGGGCATAGACTTCCTCAGGAATGGATATTATAAAGACCCTAAAGGACTCAGATGGGCTTTTGGAATAGCTGCTGTGGAGACAGAGAACATTAAGCAGTTGAACACCTTGCCGGGACTATCAGAGAACCCATCTGCAGTGGGACTCCTGAAGGTAGAAGAACAACAAGTACCTGTTGCCACCTCGACAGTGCACCGTCAGCAGTATCGGACAAATCGGGACGCCGTGATCCCCATTCACAAGATGATCCGTGAGCTGGAGAGCCAAGGGGTGGTCAGCAAAACCCACTCACCCTTCAACAGCCCCATCTGGCCTGTGCGCAAGTCTGATGGAGAATGGAGACTGACTGTGGACTATCGTGCATTGAATGAAGTGACTCCACCGCTGAGCGCTGCTGTGCTGGACATGCTGGAACTTCAGTACGAGCTGGAGTCCAAGGCAGCGAGGTGGTATGCCACTATTGACATTGCCAATGCATTTTTCTCCATTCCTCTGGCTGCAGAATGCAGGCCTCAGTTTGCTTTCACCTGGAGGGGCGTGCAGTACACCTGGAACCGGCTGCCCCAGGGGTGGAACCACAGCCCCACCATCTGCCATGGGCTGATCCAGGCTGCACTGGAGAAGGGTGAGGCTCCAGAACATCTACAGTACATCGATGACATCATTGTGTGGGGAAAGACTGCAGCTGAAGTGTTCGAGAAAGGAGAGAGGATCATCCAGATTTTGCTGAAAGCCGGGTTTGCCATCAAGAAGAGCAAAGTCAAGGGACCTGCCAGAGAGATCCAGTTCCTGGGAGTAAAGTGGCAAGATGGACGGCGGCAGATCCCCACTGAGGTCATTGATAAGATCACAGCAATGTCTCCACCGACCAGCAAAAAGGAAACACAAGCTTTCCTAGGAGCCATAGGTTTTTGGAGGATGCACATTCCTGAGTACAGTCAGATCGTGAGCCCTCTCTACCTGGTTACCCGCAAGAAGAACAATTTCCACTGGGGCCCTGAACAGCAACAAGCCTTTGCCCAGATCAAGCAGGAGATTGCTCATGCAGTAGCCCTTGGCCCCGTCAGGACGGGACCAGATGTGAAGAATGTGCTTTATTCTGCAGCCGGGAACAACGGTTTGTCCTGGAGCCTTTGGCAGAAGGTGCCAGGGGAGACCCGAGGCCGACCACTGGGATTCTGGAGTCGAAGTTACAGAGGATCTGAAGCCAACTACACTCCCACAGAGAAGGAGATCTTGGCCGCCTATGAAGGAGTTCAAGCCGCCTCAGAAGTGATTGGCACAGAAGCACAACTCCTCTTGGCACCCCGACTACCAGTGCTGGGGTGGATGTTTAAAGGAAAGGCTCCCTCCACGCACCATGCCACCGATGCCACATGGAGCAAATGGACTGCCCTCATCACACAGCATGCCCGTATTGGAAACCCAAATCGCCCTGGGATTTTGGAGATAATTACAAACTGGCCGGAAGGAGAAAACTTCGGTTTCACGGACGAAGAGGAGCAAGTGACACGAGCTGAAGAAGCTCCTCCATACAACCAACTGCCAGCAGAAGAAACACACTACGCTCTTTTCACTGATGGTTCCTGTCGCATCGTGGGAATGAACCGTAAGTGGAAAGCAGCCGTATGGAGCCCCACACGACAGGTTGCAGAAGCCACTGAAGGAGACGGGGGATCAAGTCAGCTTGCTGAACTCAAAGCTGTTCAATTAGCCCTTGACATTGCTGAAAGAGAGAAGTGGCCAAAGCTCTACCTCTACACTGATTCGTGGATGGTAGCCAATGCTCTGTGGGGCTGGCTGGAAAGGTGGAAAAAGGCCAACTGGCAGCGTAGAGGAAAACCAATCTGGGCTGCTGATGAATGGAAGGACGTTGCCACTCGTGTAGAGAAGCTGCCTGTGAAAGTCCGCCATGTAGATGCCCATGTTCCCAAGAGTCGGGCTAATGAGGAACACCAAAACAACAAGCAGGTAGATCAGGCTGCCAAGATAGAAGTGTCAAAGATAGATTTAGATTGGCAACACAAGAGAGAGTTGTTCCTAGCTCGATGGGCCCATGATGCCTCGGGTCATCAGGGCAGAGATGCCACCTGTAAGTGGGCCCGAGACCGAGGGGTGGATTTAACCATGGACAGTATTTCTCAGGTTATCCATGACTGTGAGACATGTGCTGCAATCAAGCAAGCCAAGCGGGTGAAGCCCTTATGGTATGGTGGGCGGTGGTCCAAATATAAATATGGGGAAGCCTGGCAGATTGACTACATCACCCTTCCCCAAACCCGCCAGGGCAAGCGTTATGTGCTAACCATAGTGGAAGCCACCACTGGATGGTTGGAGACCTACCCTGTGCCTCATGCTACTGCCCGGAACACCATCCTGGGCCTGGAAAAACAAGTCCTGTGGAGACATGGCACCCCTGAGAGAATCGAGTCGGACAATGGGACTCATTTCAAGAATAGTCTTATAAGCACCTGGGCTAGAGAACATGGCATTGAGTGGGTGTACCATATTCCTTATCATGCACCAGCGGCCGGGAAAGTTGAACGGTGCAATGGCCTGCTTAAAACTACCTTGAAAGCACTGGGTGGGGGAACCTTTAAGAATTGGGATACTAATTTAGCAAAGGCCACCTGGTTGGTGAACACTCGAGGTTCCACCAACCGAGCAGGTCCTGCCCAATCTGAGCCCTTGCAAAGGACAGACGGAGATAAGGTTCCAGTGGTACACATGAGAGGTATGCTGGGAAAAACTGTTTGGATTAATCCTGCCTCCAGCAAAGACAATCCCATCCGTGGGGTTGTCTTCGCTCAGGGACCAGGTTGCACCTGGTGGGTGATGCAAAAGGATGGAGAGACCCGATGCATACCTCAAGGGGACCTTGTTTTGGGGTGAACTACCCATGACAATGTGGCTGCATCCATATTTGCATATATATATATGTATTTTTAATAGTTAAAACTCAATGTAATATGTTTGTATGGGAAAAAATTCGGGGTGGATAATGTTGGGGGTTGGGTTTGTTCCTTCTTTCTCTGGGGAATTTTTTCCCCACGGGTTGCCAAGGGGACCGGGTGTTGGATACTTGAGAGTGCTTGGCTGAAACAAAGAGATGGACAAAAGGTGGAAGGGGGAGATAACACAGGTAAAAGACACAGCTTGAGGCAGCTGCGTGCTTTTCTGCTTCCGGCGTTCGGGAGACGCGTGTCGGCCGCTCCTCGAGGATCTCAGCCGCCGCAAAGCACGCCGAGCAGAAGCTGGGCCGCTTTCCTGCCTCGCCTTCGGCTCCTTCGGCGCTGCTCCTCTTGCTGCAGCGTGACCCTGCACCCCCTGCGCTGCCGGGACATCCTGCCCCTGCCTGCCGGGACACCCTGCCATCCCAGCTACCAGCCCGGGACTTTTCCACTGTTCCAGCTTGGTGCTCTGAGGATCCTGCAGGGACACCGAAACCAAACTGCCCTGGGTTTTGTGAAACAAAGCCCTCAAGGTTCTTGGTACTGTTGTCGTTTGTCATTAATGCTGTAGTTGTTTGGTGGGGGGGGGAGTTTTTTTTGTGTTGGTTTGCTTTGTATTACATACTAGTAAAGAACTGCTATTCCTATTTCCCAAATCTTTGCCAAAGAGCCTCTGATTGTAATTTTACCTAGCAGATACCTGTCTTCCTAAACCAAGGACAGATTTTGGCGCCCAAGTGTGGGGCTTGAGGGCGCTGAGAAAAGAAAAGGGAAGAGAAATAGCAGTTCTTAACTAACCTAGTACTTTCTTTTGTGTGCGTTGGATATAAAAACCTCATTAGGCTGCATCATGTGGTCTAACTTAGCCTGGTTTGGGTGGCATGTGGTTGTGGCTGTATTCCTTCCATTTGCAGGCCCTTATCTAAACATGGGCCCTATAACTAAGGCTACTGTGACTGTCATCCAGTTTATTTTATGGCTTAATAAGGTGAAGAACTCATGGATTTTTAATTTCCTCTGGAAGGCAGGCACATGGATTCAGGGCTATCGTACACTAACTGTGTGTTTTTGGAGTTACTTTAACAATGGTACCTACTGTGAGGAAATGACACCGGGGGAAGTTTCTTTTTCCCAACCCTTTACCCATCTCTTTGGGTCTGTCCCACCAGTTTTTGAAGGGTTTAAATCCTCTCTGAATGCTAATGATATCATACAATGGCTGGTGCTGCTAATATGCGTATTCTGTTTAGCATTCAGAGATAAGGGAAGATTGACCTGGATAACCACCCTGATACCTACCCCACAGAATAGGGATGATACCCCAGAGCCTGACTCTGCCCCACAGCCTGCCTCAGAAAGGACCCACCCGGATTGGGTTGAGGTTCTGGTAAAAGAGATACATGAGATGGGCCAAATGCTGAAGGAGTACATTTCCCCAGCTCATGAAAAACCCTCCCCCTGCCCCCGAGAAGGCAGAGACTGATGGTGCAGCAGTGGAACCCACAGATGTTACAACTGTCCAGGTTCCAGCTGAACCACAAGGGCAGCCACAGCCAGCAGCAGTCGCCCCTGTGGAAACAAGGAAGTGTAAAGTGAAATCGTCAGATCCTGATATTAAGGGTAAGAAAGGAGGGTCCTCACAGCCCACAGAAGAGCCACAGGTTGAGATCATCACTGAGTCCCTGACATATGAAAGTCTACGTAATCTGCAAAAAGATATTGCACGACGAGGACGTGAGGCTTATACAGCCTGGCTACTTCGAGTCTGGGACCCTTATGGGTACAGGTGTGCAACTGGATAGTGCTGAAGCAAGGAATTTGGGGACCCTTGACCCAGGACTCAGGTATAAATCAGGTATTTGTAAGAGAGCAAAGGCCCCTTCCCCTTTGGGAACGACTTCTAATGAGTGTGAGAGAGAGATTTGTCCACAGAGACAGAATGCAAGAGCACAACAATAGAATGCGATGGAAGACCCTTGAGGAAGGAATCCAACAGTTGAGAGAAGTGGCAGTATTGGAAGTACTTTTTGGGAGGACCGGACAGCATGATAATGACCCCGACAAGGTTAAATGCACAGGGCACATGTTGTGGAATCTGGCAACTCATGGACCATCCCAATACGCCACATTCATCGCAACAATTAATGCCGAGGATAACCGAGAGACAGTGGGTTCTGTTGCCAACAAGCTCAGAAATTATGAAAGTATGATCAGTGGCCCAATGCAGGCTCATGTCTCTGCGGTGGTGAAGGAACTCAAAGAGGAGATAAAGGAGGTGAGAGAGGAGATGAGAAGGAACAGTTCCCATGTAGCACCGGTGCGAGTCACAGGCCCCAGAATCAGAGCCCAACATCCCCCAGCAAGAGAGAGAGGGTACACCCCTCGAGCTGACCTGTGGTTTTATCTGCGGGACCATGGGGAGGACATGGGAGCGTGGCATGGGAAACCTACTTCTGTCCTGGCAGCACGGGTGCGTGAGCTCAAGGAGAGAAACGCTAACAGAGGGAGTTCCACTAGAATGAAGGTAGCCTCAGCCTCCCATGAGCAAGCTGCCAGGTATTACGGAGGTGGGAATGCTGTGTCAGATTCCCTCGAAGGAACCTCTACCATGTATGTCCAAGAAGGGAATAATAACCAGTGCTAGAGGGGCCCTGCCTCTAGCCAGGAAGAGGCACGGGAAAATCGGGTTTTTTGGACTGTGTGGATTCGAT